>NW_023603184.1:78807371-78839567 GCF_014898055.3 Talpa occidentalis | reverse complement strand
AGAGGGAAGAAACACGATAACATTCAAAGGAAAACCAATCAGGCTGACATCAGACTTCTCTGAAGAAACACTACGGGCAAGAAGAGAGGAGACATAGTCAACAGACTCCAGAAAAAACAGATGCCAACCAAGAATACTCTATCCCGCAAAGCTCTCTTTCCTCCATGAAGAAAGAATATGGACCTTCCCCGGAATTTCATTGCAACTAAACCCCCACTCCAAAAAATACTACAAGGAATCCTAAAGCCAGAACCTCAGAGGGACGAATAACAACGAAAGAAGACCAAAAAAAAAAAAAAGTTATTAAAAGAATTAAATAAATAAAATCAAAGGAAAGACAAACATAATGGCAAATACAGATGCTAACATATCAATATTAACTCTAAATGTAAATGGACTAAACTCTTCAATAAAAAGACACAGAGTTGCAGCCTGGATTAAGAAACAAAACCCAACCTTTTGCTGTCTCCAGGAAACACATTTAGCTACAAAAGATAAAAATAGGCTCAAAGTCAAAGGATGGAAAACAATCCTACAAGCAAATGGGCCAAAAAAGAAAGCAGAACAGCTATACTTATATCAGATAAAACAGACTTCAAACTCAAAAAAATAAAAAGAGACCCCAATGGTCACTACATTATGATTAAGGG
The DNA here is from genome assembly GCF_014898055.3 of Talpa occidentalis. Lineage (NCBI taxonomy): Eukaryota > Metazoa > Chordata > Mammalia > Eulipotyphla > Talpidae > Talpa > Talpa occidentalis. Next base: position 78,838,917 of record NW_023603184.1, on the reverse strand, counting down.
GACAATACTTCAAGAAGAAATAACACTCATTAACATATACTCACCAAACGAAAGAGCACCAAAATATATCAGACAACTGTTGTCCTCTCTGAAAACAGACATCAGAGAAAACACATATGTAGTGGGAGACTTCAACACACCACTATCAACAATGGATAGATCAACAAGACAAAAAATAAGTAAAGAAACTAAAGCTCTAAATAAGGACCTAGAGCATTTGGGCTTAACAGACATCTATAGAACACTAAACCCCAAAAAAACGGAGTACACATTTTTCTCAAGCGCACACGGATCATTCTCCAGGATCGATCACATACTGGGGCACAAGACAAACATCAACAGATACACCAAGATTGAAATCATACCAACCATCTTTTCTGACCACGAAGGCATCAAACTAGAAATAAATCATAAAAAGAAGACAAGGAACTATCCTACCTCATGGAGATTAAAAGCCACATTACTGGAAGACCACTGGACTAACGAGGAGATCAAAGAAGAAAATTAAAAAATTCATTGAATTGAATGACAAGGAGGACACCAATATCCTAAATGTATGGGATGCAGCAAAAGCAGTAATAAGAGGAAAATATATAGCAATAGAGCTCACATCAAAAAACAAGAAAGAACTCAAAGAAACAACCTAATCTCGAAGCTCAAAGATCTAGAAAAAGAACAACAAAAAAAAACCCAGAACCAGTAGAAGAAAAGAAATAATAAAAACCAAAGCAGAAATAAATGAAATTGAAACTAAAAAAAACAATCCAAAAGATCAATGAAACCAAGAGCTGGTTCTTTGAAAAAATAAATAAAATAGACAAACCCCTAGCCAGGCTCACAAAGGAAAAAAGGGAGAAAGCACAAATACACAGAATCATAAATGAAAGAGGAGAAATCACAACGGACACAGCAGAAATAAAAAGAATAATCAGCAACTACTATGAACAGTTATATGGAAACAAGTTCAACAATCTAGAGGAGATGGACAAATTCCTACAACTCTACAATCACCCAAAGCTAGATAAAGAAGAAATAGAACACCTAAACAGACCAATTACAAGCAGCGAAATTGAAATGGTAATTAAAAACCTCCCCAAAAACAAAAGCCCAGGACCTGATGGATTTACAAATGAATTCTACCAAACATTCAGAGACGAATTAGTGCCTATCCTTCACAAACTCTTCCAAAAAATTGAGAAGGAAGGGACAATACCAAACACGTTCTATGAAGCCAATATTACACTAATACCAAAACCGAATAAGGACAACACAAAAAAGGAAAACTATAGGCCAATCTCCCTAATGAACACTGATGCAAAAATCCTCAATAAATTTTAGCTATCAGAATCCAACAATGTATCCATAAGATAATTCACCACGACCAAGTTGGATTCATTCCAGGGGCACAAGGATGGTTTAACATCCGAAAATCAATCAACGTTATCCAACACATCAACAAAAAGAAATATAAAAACCATATGATAATATCAATAGATGCTGAGAAGCTTTCGACAAAGTGCAACACCCATTCATGATAAAAGCCCTTGAAATTCTTGGGATACAAGGAACATACCTCAACATCATAAAGGCCATCTATGACAAGCCAACAGCCAGTATCATTCTCAATGGTGAAAAGCTGAAAGCAATTCCATTAAGATCTGGAACAAGACAAGGATGTCCACTCTCACCACTGCTTTTCAATATAATACTGGAAGTCCTAGCCAGAGCAATAAGACAAGAGAAAGACATCCAAGGAATCCAAATAGGAAAAGAAGAAGTCAAACTATCACTATTTGCAGATGATATGATAATATACATAGAGAACCCAAAATCTCCACAGAAAAACTAATTCAACTCATCAATCAATTCAGTAAAGTGGCAGGATACAAAATCAACACGCAAAAGTCAGTAGCCTTCCTATACACAAACAATAAATCTGAAGAAGAAGAAATAAAAAAAACCACCCCTTTTATTATCGAAACAAAAAAATCAAATATTTGGGAATAAATCTAACAAAAGAGGTAAAGGACCTATACAAAGAAAACTATAAAACACTGTTAAAAGAAATAGAAGAAGACACAAAGAAATGGAAAGACATCCCCTGCTCATGGATTGGAAGAATAAACATTATTAAAATGGCCATCCTACCAAAAGCAATATACAGATTCAATGCTATTCCAATCAAAATCTCAATGGCATTCTTCAAAGAAATAGAAAAATTATTGATGAAATTCATATGGAATCACCAAAAACCCCGAATAGCCAAAGCTCTCCTGAAAAAAAAAGAAGGAAATGGAGGCATCAGACTCCCAGACTTCAAACTATACTACAAAGCCATAATCATCAAAACTGCATGGTATTGGAACAAGAACAGACATACAGACCAATGGAATCGAATAGAAAATCCAGAAATAAACCCACAGATTTATGGTCAACTAATCTTTGACAAAGGAGCAAAGACTATGCATTGGAGCAAAGAAAGTTTGTTCAATAAATGGTGCTGGGAAAACTGGGTCGCTACATGCAAAAGAATGAAGCTTGACCACCACCTCACACCATACACAAAAATCAACTCAAAATGGATTAAAGAACTAGACATAAGACCTGAAACCATAAAATACATAGAAGGAAATATAGGCGAAACACTACGGGATTTGCACATCAAAGACATCTTTACAGACACATCACCCAAAGCAGTGATAGTGAAGGCAAAGATAAACAGCTGGGACTACATCAAATTAAAGAGCTTTTGCACAGCAAAAGAGACAATAACAAAAACAAGAGAAACCCCACCAACTGGGAGAACATTTTTGCACCCAACACTAATGATAAAGGACTGATCACAAAAATCTGCAAAGAGCTGATGAGACTCAGCAACAACAAAGAAAATAATCCAGTCAAAAAATGGGCAGAAGAGCTAAAAAGAAACTTCTCTGAAGAGGAAATGCAAATGGCCAACAGACATATGAAAAAATGTTCAACATCACTCGTAATCAGGGAAATGCAAATCAAAACTACCATGAGATACCATCTCACACCAGTGAGAATGGCATATTTAAAAAACTAGCAACAACAAATGTTGGCGAGGATGTGGAGAAAAAGGAACTCTCCTGCACTGTTGGTGGGAGTGCAAACTGGTCCAACCACTATGGAGAGCTGTGTGGAGATTTCTGGACCTACTAAACATAGAGCTTCCATATGATCCAGCAATTCCACTCCTAGGTATTTACCCAAAGGACACAGAAACATCAATTCCAAAGAGCACCTGCACTCCTATGTTTATAGCAGCACTGTTTACAATAGCTAAGCTTTGGAAACAGCCCAAATGCCCAAAAATAGATGACTGGATCAAGAAGATGTGGTACATATATACCATGGAATATTACTCAGCATTCAAAAAAGATAAACACATGCAATTTGCAGCAACATGGATGGCACTGGAGGGATCATGCTCAGCGAAATAAGCCAAAAGAAAAAGAAAAATACCGGATGGTCTCACTCATAGCAGGAATCTAGAAAACTTAAATAAGGGACCAGGAAAATGAATATAAGAAAGTGAAAATCAAAATCAACAAAAAACTATGAACCAGAGACACTTTTTGGGGGGTGGGGGGCGGGAGGGGAAGGATTGGGGTCAGAATGGGGCGTTTGCAATTGTATGGGGGAACATAAAATAAAATTTAATATTTAAAAAAAAAAAAAAAAATAAAAAGATCATGTAGAAAAATGAGTTGTGCCAAAAATATTTTGGCCTAGTGAAAAGATCTATTAAAATCTAAACGAGTGCACCATTGTAGGAAAGTTACTTGAAAATGTACTATTTTATATTCTCTTAAGGATCAATACTCCAAGTGTTTCTTGAGTTTCTGGTTTTCTAGGAACCAAAGCATTAACGGCTCTGTTCTGGAATAACTTTTCAAAGATTTTTTATAGCAAATAGTCTTGGAAGTTTCAGTGTTTTCCTCTGTAACAGAAGGGAATTCTGTTTGCTTAGAAATGTGAAGATTATGTGTGCCCTTGGTGCAAAGTTTGGTTGAATAGACCTGTCTGTATATATGATTGAGGTTTCCTAATGTGAAGGATTCTCAGATGACACAAGCCTAATGTTTGCAAATTATCTACCCTCAGCCCATCTCCATGCTGCCTCCATAAGACCTGTGGAACATGGGAAACTAATGCAGATATGAAGCACTTGTACCTCCTATGCTGTGAGCAAAATCTTTTTGTCTCTGAGCCAGAATCCTCCTGGAAAATTCATAGATGACCCAGAAATCTCCAAAAATTTCATAGATGGTACCAGACTACCATCTATGACCTATGACAGACTACATTTTTAGTTTTTAAGTAGTGTAAAATCTCAGATCCTTCACAGTTCTTGATAAATCTAATAATCCTCCCAATGTGATTCACTTTTCATCACTTCAATCACTAGTCATTTCACCCTTTCCTCCCATTACTACCTTATTTCTCATTCTTCTTTATGTACTTGCCTGAACTTACCCTCAGTAAATGGACACAGTATTTAGTCCAAAACTTGATACATAATATATAGCTGCTGAATGAACCAATATGTTAAAAAGTTTCTATCTCTTAAAAGCATCTTCCTTGTTTTATCATGGACAACTTGAATTAGATGTACATATTGTTAGCTAATTCAGTTTTGAGTTTCAATCATCCATTTCCTTTTAAATTGTAAGATACTGAATTGATTATAGCAATTTTATGAACTGTATTTTTCAAGAGTTTGCTGTACCATTTCCTTCTTCCTAGGGGATAGTTTTTTCTCTCCTCCTTTTTGATGTGCAGGGCCATTTAAGTCCTCCATGCATTTCTGGAAAACTAAAACCCCAAATCTAAGCCTGTTGAACCTCTTGTCACACAAGTATTTGAAAGAATGATACTTAAGGGAAATAGAAAATGACACTTTTTCCCTCATCTTTTGAAGACAAAATGATCCACCCCCCTTCAATTCTACAAAAAGAGATCCCCAGCTCATTTTCCTTAGCAAGAGCTTTAAAGTGTAAAAAAACTCATCAAACATCTTTTCCTCTGAGACAATGTCATCTGAGTTCAAAGGATGTACACAGCTCTGCAAAACTGCTGTCTTGTTTCAGTGATAAGGCCTTGGCTTTCATTTTATGTTTGATTCCAAGAAAATCAAATCTGTTTTTATGTACACTATGACTATAACTAAATCAGAAAATTAGGAGAAATAATCTATTTCTGCAGACAGCTGGAGGGGGGGAAGTTTGCAGTTAAAAATAATAATGACTCTTCAGCTAGGTTACATTTTCACTCAAGATATGCTCTACTATTAAAAATGAAAACATATATTTATCATTCCACACAATGAACAAAACCTGTACTGTTGCTTTCGGTTAACACTTTGGAAAATCATTTCTTACTAACTACAAGGTTGAGGACAATAATAATTTTTTGTTTTTCCAAACACCACTGCCATAATGATAAGAAATTTGTTTTTAGTAAAAATTTCAGCGTTCAATCTGAGTATGAAAATCTACACAAAAAACTCTGTATTTTTAAAACAATGCCCTGGAACATTCTTTTTTTTTTTCTCAGCATATATTTTTTTAAGATTTATTTATTTATGCATGCAAGAGCTGGGGTATAGGCCAGAGGTGCAGGACATGAAAGGATTCACCAGAGACAGAGTGGGGACCAGAACAGGAAGATCGACTGAAATACACTGCTGAGGGGAGCAGCAAGACAGGAGAGGTCTGGTGCACCATGTGTCTGGCTGGGGATCAAACTTGTTCTGCAGTGACTGCAGACAACATCATGGTGCTGAGACTTAACCCTTCGCGCCAACAGGGAGGCGCCTTTTCTCAGCATGTTTTAAGCTATTCAATGTACTAATACTATGTTTGAGCCTTAATATATTACTTTTCTTATACATTCAGAAATAATCTGCAGAAATTATGAAATAAAGTGAATTTCAATAATTCTCTTAAAATGGAAAATTAACTATCCCCTCAAATGTGATTATAAACATGCAGTTATGGAAACTAGGCAGATTATTTTACTTTATCCAAAGTAAATATGTAATTGTAGATATATTTTTCCTTGGGTATATATTTTAGTTTATGACTATATATATATTTACATAGTAGGATAAGGGCCCCCTGGTAGCCCAGGGGTTAAAGTCTTTAAGCTATCATTCTATTGTCAGCCACTACAGCATGAGTTCGATCTCTGGTCGGGGAGCTGACCCACATGGGCAGCAGACCTCTCCTGTCTCACCTGCTGCTCCACTCAGCAGTGTATTTCAGTAGATTTGCTTGTTCTGCTCCCCACTCTGTCTCTGGTGAATCCTCTCATCCTCTTGCACCACTGGCCTACACCCCAGTTGTTGTATGCATAAATAAATAAATAAATAAATAAATAAATAAATAAATAAATAAATCTTTAAAAAAATAGCAGGATAATTTAAGATTTTCGAGAAAACATTATTCAAAATGTCATATGAGCTACAGCTTTGTTTTATCTGAAAGATTTCACTCATTTTAATATTAAATATTAAATATACGAATACTTAGAAAAACTTGCTTCTGTGTATGTCCTAATGAAGTAAAAATAGAAAATTTTTCCCAAACAATTGGAAGTTCTGAGACCTATATATCTACAGAATGCACATTTGTATTGTTCTCATCTGTGGTTTTAGTGTCAAGTCATGATACCTGTTTATTTCAGTCTAAATATAGATGAGGACTGTACTGGGTTTGGTCATTGCCTGGGGCTTCCTGTATTGAGGCAGGAAATCCAGAAGTCTCTTGGCTCTCTAATTATTTAGAGTCTGAATATACTCTGTCTTCTGAGTTAGGGCTACTTCTGCTTCCCCTCCACTCTTCCTCCCCAAAAAGGAAAGAAAGCTTATTTTCCTAATGAAATTTCAAATAGTGGAGAAACAATTTTTTTTATATCTGATCCTTATTTATTACAAAATTCTACCATATTTTAAATAATAGTTCTCATTTTCTGCTGTGTGGCTTTTTTGAGATCACACTTCAGTTATTTTACATCAAAGAAAATGAAAAGATGAAAAAGACTAAGATATTCAAAATGTTTAAATAATACTAAGGTACAGAGAATGACTAGATAACTATTAACACTAATAGGTTTGCCCACAGATAAAAGATACAGCCTAGCATCCATACTGACTGGGCACCAGACATGAACAATAGCAGTGCTTGGGTTCAAAAATACAGACCAGGGCCTCCCTTGTGGCCAAAGGCATTAAGTCTCAGCACTATGAAGTTATTTGCAGCCACTGCAGCATGAGCTCAATCCCCAGCCAGGGAGCTAACCCACGGGGTGCAGCAGACCTCTCCTGTCTTGCCCGCTGCTCCCCTTAGCAGTGTATTTCAGTAGATCTGCCTGTTCTGCTTCCCACTCTGTCTCTGGTGAATCCTCTCACCACCACTCACCCCACACCTCTGGCCTACGCCTCATCTCCTGTATGCATAAATAAATAAAATAAATCTTAAAAAAAAACACAAAAAAACAGACCAATATAGTGTAAACACATTGCCCTTCAGTGTCTCTTCTTGAATTACAATCAATGTTTCTTGAGTCAAGTAAACTGATCTGAATGGTACCCAGCTATTACCAGCTATAGTTATGATGGAAAGTTATTACTGAGAGACTTCATATTGTATGAAGAATTGTAGGAAACTTAAAGACTTCTAGCTTTATTTTCCTTTGTTTTATGCTTTATTATGTAATTTAATTAACCAGTGTTGCAAGATTAATGTCATCCCCAACTTTTTCAATAGTATTTCAACTATATTGTAAATTCAGCAGGCATTTGCTGACCCAAAGGACAACAGAATTCCAAGTTTTAAACAGCCACATTACAAATGGATCTTAAAAGTGAAGAGTTGGTGACCTCACTTATATCAGAAGTAGGGGGCCAATTTCCATATCAACAAAACCAGAAACAAGAGTGTTGGCAAAAAAAAAATAGAGCTACCATATGATCTAGCAACTTAATTCTAGGAATCTATCTGAAGGATGCAAAAGCACCAACTTGAAGAGACATAGGCACTCATATGTTCATTTCAGAGTAGATTCCAAAGAGCGTGAAAATTATATCCTCAAAACTGATTTTCCAAGTCATTATAAAGGAATATATGTCAAGGTAGAAATATAGAACTCAATTTTATATAATAGCTTGTTAACTATTTATTTAACAACTTTTAAATATTGTGTAAAATCATTTGTAGATTTCTATTTGTACTCCTTCCCTGTGCTCTACAGATGTTGGAGTAAATCTAGGAGGCTAGCATGGAAAAAGGAGAGTTAATTTGGTAATAAAGCATTGAAGTTGAAGAGTAATTTCACTGGAGGTTTTGAAAATATAAATATCTACACCCCACAAAATTGAATGACAGGAGAGGTGTTCAGAACCTAGGAGTTGTGTTCAGAAAGTAAGATGTTAAAATGTCACAGGAATATTTTTCATTGTAATATTTTCCTAAATTTGTGTAACTTGGTATCATTTTGTGCTTTTGGGTATGAAAGTCAAATTATCTATGATGTATTTTCATAGAGTTCATCTTCCTTCTTCACCTCTACACCCCATCAATTGCTGCCAGCTTCTATCCCTAAATGCCTGTATCTCCAAAGAGATAAGTTAACAGATGGATATTTGAATCACAGTAAATTGAGACTTATGAGTATAATTAATCAATTTAATGAAGATTCTCCAAATTCAATTCAAAGATGAAATGTAGTTAGTAGGTCTCCTCAACTCAGGCAGGAGTACAGAACTATTGAGGAGGCACAGGATGGAAAAGAATGAAAAGAAATAGTTTCTGAAAATTACTTGTAGATAATTAAGTTTACATGCATATAAGTTTTTCATGGAGTGTTACAATTGTCTTTCTTAACTGTATACTCATCCTCAAGACTCAAAATACCTTGATGATCTCTTCACCAGTTGCCATATAAGAGATTGACTCCACTTACAGACTGAGCACTCAGATTATTTTGTTTCTCCCCTAGACTCCTACTATGGTATGACATATAAGTAAACATTAAGATGGAAACAAACAAGACTTTAGAGTTTAAGTAGATTCCACTAGCAATGGAAATATTTATGGAATTGAGATTTGCAGGTATCTTGTCTGATGCTGGGGTGTTTCATTCATAATCTGCTCTGATTTTTTCTTTAAGGTTTATTTTTATTTATTTAGGCATACAAGAACTGGGATGTAGGTCAGAGATTTGGAGGGTGAGAGGATTCACCAGAGACAGCCTGAGAAGCAGAACAGACAGATCTGCTGCAATGCACTGCTGAGGGGAGCAGCGGGCGGCAGGAGAGGTCTGCTCGCCATGTGGGACCCTCGTCGGGATTGAACCGGTGCTGCAGAGGCTGCGGACAGCTTCACAGCGCTGCACTCAATCACCTGAGGTACGAGGGGAGGCCCTACCCGCAACAAATTTAGTACCATAAATTTTCATTTCCCCAAAGTCTTTTTGGCTATAATAATGGTTTGAGGATTTTAATAATGTGCTGTTATTGTAACTTCAAAGCCTTAAAACTGCAATTGAATAAGGCAGTTCATCCGTCATTATTCAAATATGCAGCAATTACGATGAAATAAAGATAAAATTCCATTGAGAAATACTCCAATCAATTTTTACTTATATTTAACTAGAAACATAAAATGATGCTTAGAGGAGTAAGTTTAGGTAATAAAATTGAAGAATAAAAAAGTGTGGGTTACTGATCTATAACAGTCATTTGTGGAGGTTTTAGGGAGTATAAAGTGTATTACTAATATTGAGTGAAAGTTTTGTGCCTGATAAAAAGTCAAAAAGAACAAAAGCAAAAAAAAAAAATTCTAAGCAAATCTCCACTAATTAATTACCTAACTGGTCAAAATAGCACCTAAACCTAAAACCTGTTATCCCCCAGTTTTATAGAATATTTATATTTTTAATTCCTGCACCAACATAGTAAATATCAAATGTAGTGAATCGATGTGTTTTTTGCATTATTTTTGAAAAGGTATTAAAAGCAGTGAGGAACACCTTCCACATTATAAAACCAACAAATTTTTATTTTTTTCATTCTGACTAAGCATTTTATATTTTTAATTTGTACTGACTCTATTGTTTCATAACTTTCTCTATTGTTTTCAATTTTAATAATTCCTTTCTTTAAAAAAGTTTAAATTTCATTATCCCACTTGATTAAATTAATCAAATTGATCCAAAGAATCATCCAATAAAATGCTCAGCTGTGTTGTAAAAAGAACTAGAAATAGAAATAAAGCCAAACATATGGCATTATATCACATGATTTTTATAAATATATTTTTCATTAAGCATCTCCCATTAATTTATCATAATTTTATTTAAAACACATCAATTTCAAGATGTCATTCAAACACATATAAACATAATGCCCCACTTTTAGTAGGAATTATTGTTTTCCTTCTTTTTGTTTTATATATACATATAATTTATAATATACAAAAGACCTATTAACTTTGTGTCTAAGTTCTCTGAAGTTTCCTACATTGAACAAATAATAAAAAAAATTTTGAGTGAATTTAATATTTCAAGTAAACAAGTATTCTATGAATACCTACTGTGTACCAGACCTCTGTGCAATGGAGTATATGGGATCAATATAACAGATGGGAATGAAAATGGGGAAGGATGGCATTGCAATGAAAACAAAAATAAAGGAATAATTAGTTTTGTTATGAGGCTATTTTGATAGTTCATGTAACTCTTTGAGAAAAAGATGGATCCCATAAGCAATGGTTTTACTATCAAGTTAAAATTTAGCTCATATGTTAAGGAAGAGAAACACAAATGGGAAATGTCTTCTAAGCAGAACATGGAAATATCACAAGCAAGAGAAAATGATGGAGGAAGAATGTTGGGAAATAGGCGATGGGTAGGGGGTCAGCCTTGATAACATCCTGGAAAACAGGAAATCCCACAGGTTGGCCCACTGCTGGAGCAAACACCTGTGTTGACCAAGATCAGCACCATTTGCCTTCCAAGAACCAGAAGTCCTGGCCATAATTGATGACCAAAGTCCAAACCCAACCAAAGAGGGACCAATTGTGGAGACCTGCCAGTCAAAAGACACAATGCAGAGTCACCACCCCTTGTCTTCATTTTTTTAATAAATCATATGAACCCACTTCCTGCCCCTCCATGTCCACAAGTTTGGAACCCCTCTAGAAAAATTTTCCTGTCCTCTTTATTTGACAGTAGACTATTTGCTTCTCTGCCTAACTCTGGTCTTGAGGTTGAATTCTTTTCTCCTGGAGACAAGGACCAAGGACTGAGCTTTTAAGGTCTGGGTCCTCAACTCCAGCACAATTCAAAAACATGGTTGATTCTGATTGAAGAGCAGTTTGGAGGAACAAATGAATTATTTAAAATATGAGGTTTGAAAGGTTCTCACAGCAAGATTGGTATTTTGTCCCCAGATTCCTAGAAATAGTGGTATTTTAAATAGGGGGTCTAACTAGAACATATTTTTAGAAGATATTTGTGGCTATAATGTGGAAAACTCAAAGACTGTAATGTGAATGTCACCCAAGATAGAGATATGAACTTTGTTTTCATTAATCAAAGATAAAATAAGGTATTGACCAAACTATTATCCTAACTTTGGAAATGGAAAAGTCAAATAAACAAATTCTCAGGGTGATGGGAAGTAATATTTAAAAAAAGATGGCGGGGGCCCCCCTGGTGGCACAGGGGTTAAGACACAGCACTATGAAGCTATCCGCAGCCACTGTAGCATGAGTTCTATCCCTGGCCAGGGAGCTACCCACAAGCTGCAGGAGACCTCTCCTGTGTCACCCACTGTTCCCCTCAGCAGTGTATTTCAATCAGTCTGTCTGTTGTGCTCCCCACTCTGTCTGGTGGATACTCTCACCCACCCACCCCCCACACCTCTGGCCTATACAGCAGTTCTTATATGCATAATTAAATATATTCTTAAAAAAATTAAAAATGGTGACTGATTAGATGTGGGAGTTTAAGGCAAAACAATTAGCAATAAATGACTACCTAGTGTGGGCAAATGAATAGAGGGTGAGGTTATTAATTAAGGTAAGGATGAAAATGATCAAGAATAAGGCTCATTTGGGGGCCTCCCTGGTGGTGCAGGCAGTTGAGCACCACGCTGTGAATCTGTCGCAGCCTCTGCAGCATGGGTTCGATCCCGGCCGGCCAGCTAGAATCCCACAAGGCACAGCAGACCTCTCCTGTCTTCCCACTGCTCCCCTCAGCAGTGTATTTCAGTCACCCTGCCTATTCTGTTCCCCACTCTCTCTGGTGAATCCTCTCACCCTCCCGTGTATCTGGCCTGTACCCCAGCTCTTGTATAAATAAAAATAAATCTTTTAAAAAAAATAATGTTCATTTGGGACAGTGGAGGAGACAATGTTTTTGATTTCAATTAAATTGGTATTTTTTTTTTCTTTTATTGAGTTAAGATTGGTTTATGTCATGGTTTGCATTTTGGAAGTACAGGATCACCCCTTCAGATGTTGCCATAGTGCATCCACCACCAACGCACCCCAAGTCCTCCACCATAGTCTATCATGCTCCCTCCCCACTTTGTCCTCACTCTTCCCCTCTCCCCTCTGGATTCCTCAGTTCCACAGTCCATTTTCAAAGGTTAGTTTTTAAGTTTGGCTTTATCTAACCCAACCCTTAGTCTTTCTATCACATATAGAGAGAACAAAAATGCCACTGTAGTCTTTTTTTTAAGAAGGATGGAAAGTTCAGAGGATCCACTGATATAGAAAGTCCTTAGGTCGGGCGGTTGGCAGTTGATGAAGCTGCCTGCAGCCTCTGTGGCATCGATCCCCGGCCACCAGAGGAGGGTGCAGTGCCGCCCGCTGCTTCCCTCAGCAGTGTATCTGGCTCTGGTGAATTCTCTCACCCTCCCGTGCTTCTGACTGTACCCAGTGCATGTATATAATTAAATAAATATAAAACATCTCATGACATGAAAGTCCTTAGGTGCTTGGAGGATAAAAGGTATATAAAAAGTGGAGTGCAAGATCCTCAAGATCAATTTGCCATTTTATATTTTTTCCATGACTGGACCAGTGTGAGGGGCATCATATTTATATCAGTTTAATTAAGAAATACAGGAACAACATTAAAATGGTTCTAATGGAAATGTTCAGCATTTTGTTTTGAAGTAGTTTCAATAATAAACGGCTTCAGTAGTCAGATTACATTTCACAAAAATTTTTTTTCCCAACACAATAGACTATAGTGGTGAAATATTGGTGATTTGGTGGTGGATGCACTACTGTGGCACTTCCTGATGGGGGCATCCAGATATTACCTCAGTTAAAAGTTAATTAAAAAGATTAAAAATAAATAAAAAATACCTTTTCCTTTTATTACTGAAATCAACACATTAGGCTCCAGCACTCCCTTGATTTTTACCCTTTGCAAAGTCCTTTAACTTCCTTCGAGACTTACCTGGCCCCGTCTGCCTCTTTTTTATGGTTCTCCACCAGGTGTTTACACTTATGGCAGGCTTTCGGGCCTCAGTGGTCCTGCTTTGGATCAACTCTGGCTGGGCATTTACCCATGAGGGGATGGACCTTTCATGGGGAAATTATTTTTATCTATATTCTATCTCTTCTCTCAATTGCAAACTAATTATATTAAAGTTGTTTTATATTGAAGATCTTATGCACTAAGGGTATACTTTGTCTTTATGTGGTAAATAGCAGAGCCCATTTAGAGCAGAGAGGTTAGGGGGTTCTGAGGTGCCCCTCATTCTGTCCACTAACACTCAGGCAACCTTTAAGTTAGTGCTCACAATGAACAGAGATTAAAAGAGCCACCCTTGTAGTCAGTTGGTTCTGGCTTTAAATTCTGACTTCAAAGGTATTAGCAACACAAATATGTGCATACTACTTAGAATCTCAAAACCCTTATTCTGAAGTGAAGATTATCATTATACATCACACAGCATTGTTTAGATGCTTAAATGTATAATATAAAATCCCTATTTTGGAATCTGACCCTTGATGAAATAATAAGTAGTTGTAGTTAAAATGCAGTAATACTAATTTTACTACAAAGAAATTTTATAAATATCATCTTATTTAGTGTTTACAACAAACCCATGAGTTGGATATTATGATTTCCATCTTGTAGTAAGATCACAAGGTAGATGGCACTGTTTTCAGAAAAGGAAAGTAAGTGTTGCAGGGCAGGGAGAGGGGTACCCCAGACCCCACAAACCTGCCTGCTCTAAATAGGTTCTGCCATCTGTATCATCAACACAAAACATATGAGACTTTAATGGGAAGGAACTTTAACACAATTAGTAAACAATACAGGAAAGGAAAAGAATATAGTTTCTAAATCAAACACCCAAAGTTACCCGTCAACTCGTGGGTAAAAGTCCACCCAAGCAGGATTGGCCCAGAGCAAGGCCCCAAAGCCTGTCACAAGTCTAAAGCATCTTCCAGTGGGGACCCACAGAAAAGGATCAGAAACAACCAGACAAGTCTGGGAGGAAAAGAGCAAAATCAAAATCAAGACAAAAACCACCATTCTCACCTCCCCACAGTTTTCTCACCCACATCTGTGTTAACCAGTCCATGACCAAAAGGCAAGTGTAGTTTCTACACATGTCTCTTGGCTCCGTGTGTCTCCTCCAAGTCTCCTTCTGGCTCCATCCTGCTCCCTTCCTCAGTCTCCTCTGCAGCTTCTTCTCCTCCCTTCTCAGCTCCACCCTCCTTTTGGGTGGGGCAGGAAACCTGGAACCTCCCCCTTTCCTCGGTACCACCCTCTTTTTTTTTTTTAAACATTTTAGTTTTTTTTTTTTTTTTTTAATTTGTTTATACATGCACTGGGTACAGTCAGAAGCGTGGGAGGGTGAGAGAATTCACCAGAGCCAGAGCGGGGAGCAGAACAGGCAGAAGGACCGAAGTACACTGCTGAGGGGAGCAGCGGGCGGCAGGAGAGGTCTGCGCGCCATGTGGGACCCTCCTCCGGTGGCCGGGGAACAGCCGGGGATCGAACCGGCATGGCAGAGGCTGCGGGCAGCTTCGCAACCCAGCGCTCAACCGCTGCGCCACCGGGGAAGCCCGGTACCACCCTCTTACCTAAGTAGTTCAAGAACAGGCAAAAGGAAAATTTTTGCACAATGAGTTTGCAAAAAGTTTCTTTTTTTAATAAGTGTGTGTTATTTTTATTTTTTGATTTTTTTTTTAAGATTTATTTATTTATTCATACAAGCACTGGGTACAGTCAGAAGCGCGGGAGGGTGAGAGAATTCACCAGAGCCAGAGCGGGGAGCAGAGCAGGCAGAAGGACCGAAGTACACTGCTGAGGGGAGCAGCGGCAGCAGGAGAGGTCTGCGCGCCATGTGGGACCCTCGCCCTGCAGCCGGGGATCCAACCCCGCACTGTAGAGGCTGCAGGCAGCTTGGTAACCCAGCGCTCAACTGCTGTGCCACTGGGGAGGCCCTGCAAAAACTTGAAAAGATTTTTATTTATTTTACATAGAAGAACTGGGGTGTAGCCCAGAGGTCTAGAGGGGTGGGAGGATTCACCAGAGACAGAGTGGGGAGCAGAACAGACAGATGTACTGAAATATACTGCTGAGGGGAGCAGCAGGTGAAACAGGAGAGGTCTGTTGCATGATATGTGGGTTAGCTCCCTGGCCGTGGATCAAACTCAGGCTGTTGGGCCTCCCTGGTGGTGCACGGGGTTAAGCACAGCACTGTGAAGCTATCTGCAGCCTCTCCATCATGAGTTCGATCCCCACATCCAGCCAGCGAGGTACCCACATGGTGCAGTAGACCTTTCCTGTCTCACCCGCTGCTCCCCTCAGCAGTGTATTTCAATCTGCCTGTTCTGTTCCCCACTCTGTCTCTGGTGAATTCTCTCACCCCTGCACCTCTGGCCTGTACCCCAGTTCTTATATGCATAAATAAATAAATCTTGAAAAAAAAAATCCTCAGGCTGCCCTCATGTGCCATCTAGGTGGTAGTGAGTATTAGGGCAAACGGATAGCTTCTACCATCAAAATAGAATTAAAAAAAGCCTCAGAGGAATAAGGAGGGCTCCAGAGATAAAGTTAACACATTCCAAAAGGTACTAATCAAACATCCCAGGACTAGGGGCAACAGGACAGACCAGAACGAGTTTGATAAAGGAAAAAAAGACTCGAAGGGCTAGGGCACAGAGACTTAATTCTGGGCACAGAGTCATTAACACAGAGTGAGTGAGAACACAGAGAACCAACCCATCACAAAGACTGATGGGGCTTTAAAATAATTAGTGAAAGAAGGTGTGTATTCCCTGAGGCAAGACTCCATAGCTGCTTCCTTGCCTGGCCTGGTTCCATTGTCCTGGGAGTCCCACCTTGTTTCTATTCCTTTTCTCCTTAACAAACTTTCTTTCTCTAAACAAATTTGCCTCTTTCCACTTGCTTGCCCGAGCAACAGTGAGATTCCTGCTGCAACATCATAAGACACCAAACCGTGGTGGTCTAGTGGCTGGAACCCAGCGCTGTCACTGCAGCGTGGGATCCATTCCTGGTTGGGAGACTAGACCTGAAAACCTGACATTATGGTTATCAGTAGTGTGGAGACTTAACCCCCAGACCACCAGGGAGGCCTACGATCTTGCAAATACATTAGTTTGATGTTATTTTCATATCTGCTAAAGTTATATGATGATGTAAAAATCCTTGAGCTCATGGGTCTTTAGATCTAGAGAAAGGAGATGTTTCCATAAAAAGAAATACAAAATCTAATAAAACACAATTCCTCAGAAATCTTATTTTTAAAGAATACACTGTAGAGCTGCAATGTATGGGTTATAATTTTTAAATCTTCCTTATTCAACTTCTGAGTCCTTAGTGTTGCTTGAATGGCTGGTTTATCTTCAGGCTGTTACCGAACGCCGGCCTCAGTTTCCCTCAGCCAATGAAAAGGAAACTGAGTTTGAGGAAAAGGAAAGCGGTTTTATTTGTCGACAAATGAGGAGGGCGGCAGACTCATGTCCATAAAACCACCGTCCTGCTCTTTGGCAGTGGGCAGGGGTATTTATACAGGGGAAGATGTGTAGGGGTCCGCGAAGGGGAGGGGGAAGGGGTCCGCACAGAGACAAGTGGGCTCCAGCTCAACAGGGAGATGGATGGGTGTCAGCTCATTCATCTTAAGGGAAGGGGAAGGTGTCAAGGCACAGAAACGGGTGATCGCCAACTTGTTTTTCTTAGGGCGAGGGGGAAGGGTCTGCAGGGAAACCGGTGGGCGCCAGCTTGTATTTCTTCCCAAGGGGAGGGGAAGCTGCAACAAATGGGAAAGACAAGCCATCAATCCTGCCAATGCTAGATAAGGGGAATTGCAAGAAATGGGGAAAGACAAACTTGTTAACTGTATCAAGGCTGCTGATTCCTCTTAAACCATAGTGTGGAGTCTGTTCTGATTTAAGTCTGTTCAGAAGGGCTTATTTATCTTGTCTGCTAGATCAGGGAAAGGGTTTCCCAGAAAATTTTACAATATATTCACAGTATTTAAAATTTAGATATAGGGGCCTCCCCGGTGGCGCAGCGGTTGAGCACTGGGTTGCGAAGCTGCCCGCGGCCTCTGCGGCGCCGGTTCGATCCCCGGCTGCTCCCCGGCCACCAGAGGAGGGTCCCACATGGCGCGCAGACCTCTCCTGCCGCCCGCTGCTCCCCTCAGCAGTGTACTTCAGTCCTTCTGCCTGCTCTGCTCCCCGCTCTGGCTCTGGTGAATTCTCTCACCCTCCCGCATTTCTGACTGTACCCAGTGCTTGTATAAATAAATAAATAAAAATAAATCTTTAAAAAAAAAAGTAAATTTGTGAGCTGACACTAGTAGTTAACAAAAAATCTGGATTTTTTTCTTTTATTTTAACAAACAAAATAAAAATTCAATTCAACTTTAACTAAAACCAACTTCAAGGACAGCCCCCACCACCCTAAATCCACACACATTTATCAAGCAAGATGAGTTGTTTACACAAATTTCTGAATTGTGTTTTTCTCCATGTGTGTTGTTAAAAAACAAAATTCATCAGAATAAATTTAGGGATCTAATTGGCTATATTAATAAATGAATCATGAATCAGATAGCATCCTGTAAGGGCAGGACTGGACCACTGAGCAGGTTTTCTGATCCAGCAGACCGGGTAAAGGAGGAGTCAGAGTCCTTAGTGGGTTTTTGCAGGTCTTTTATTGGGGTTCACCAGGCATATGGCAGGCAAGGATGCTGGGGGGCTGGGAGGCTGGCAGTCCTCCCAGCCCCCAGCAAATCTTCACTCTATCTGGGCTCTCTGGCGTTCTCTGCTTCTGCTTCTTCTCGCCTTCTCTCTCGGCTTCTCTTCGGCTTCTTGGCTTCTATTCTATTAGCGTCCCCGAGATGCCGCCCTTAAAAAGCACAGGCTTAGCGCAGGTGTACTCACTTCGGGGGCCCGCCATCAGGCATGCATTCAGGATCACAGGGTTCCCTCATCTATCCTGATGGCGGGAGGGCAGAAAAGCCTGATATTTTTCCTTACCCTACACATCCCAACCTACAAGTAGACAGAGTCTACAAGGGCTTGCACAAAATAGAAGCTTTATATGATCAGAAGGTGGGATAAAGTTATTAGAAAAAGAAAGGTAATTTCAAGCAAAGCCATCTTCTCTGGAGGGGTGTCTTATTACACAGATGGCTTCATTTGTGCTATATGCCAATCAGGAAACTCCAGGTTGATTGGTTTAGGATTACACATTTGGAACAGTCAGAACTCCATTTGGGGCCTATTTTTCTATTTTTTCTTTTTAACTCTGTGTGTGTGTGTGTGTGTTTACACGCACATATGTATATCTGTGTGTATATATATGTATACACACATTATTGACCAATTGATAATGTTTCGATATTAAACATGAACTTTTGATGACTTGGCTTGAAATAGATACATATACACATGTATTCAAACTCACAATGAGACAGGGCAAGCTAGGGTTATTAGGCAGTTTTAGGGACAGTGCAGGAGGGGACCTCTGAAGAATTTAGGGAGGCTTCAGAGATAAGGACAACCAAAGAAATATAACCAATTCCATTAGGAAAAACAAACATGCCAGGACCAAGGACAACATTGTTAATGCTGGTCCTGGTTTCCTTCAGGTGGTAAAGGGAGGCAGAGATTGGAGAAATGGAGAGTGGTTTAATTTATGGTCACATTAAAAGGGCAGCTGTTTAACTTCAATGCAGGGATGCCCATCCAGAAGACTGGGCCATAAATTTAAAGATGCAACAAATGGGGAAAGAGAAAGCTGTTAGATAAGGAATGTGAAGATCCCCACTCAGTAGCAAATTGAGTGAGACAGCCGAGAACTAACCAATCACAGAGAGACTGGGGCAGCTTTAGAATAATGAGGGAAAAAAGGTCTATATTCCCTAAGACACGACTCTACTTTGGCTTCCTTGCCCCTCCCAGGCCTGGTTCCCTGGCCTGGGAGTCCCACTTTATTTCTGCTCTTTTTCTCCTCAATAAACTTTTTCTTTTTCTAAACAAACTGCCTCTTCTTGCTTGCTTGCCTGAGCGTCTGTGAAGTTCCTGCTGCGGCTTCGTGAGACACCAACCCGTGGGGGTCTAGCGGCTGGAACTCAGCACTGCCCTGCAGCCTGGAATCCGTTCCTGGCTGGGAGACTAGGCCTGACAATTCCGGTATCAACAAGATTGAAGATAAAGTATTAACAATCATTTGAGTAAAGGGGAATCAATGTGATAGCAGGAATATAATTATCTCTGTTCCTTTCCTGACAGACAAGCCCAGCAACTCCCATCAACAGCACATTCAAATGGAAGAGTAGAGGGGGTGTAGGATACTAGACTCTCCCACCTCCACTTGATTCCAAATCTTTGATCTTATTTTCTTGACTTGTCTTTTATCTTTTTTCGCTAGTGTGGATAGCTATTTCTTGCCCTTTAATTGTGAAGTATTTTTTTTTTAAAGAACAACTGTCTTTTTTTTGTTGTTTGCTTTTACAGATTTATTTATTTATTTATACAAGAACTGGGGTACAGGCCAGATGTGCAGGGTGAGGGGTGCAGTGAGAGGACCCACCAGAGACAGAACGGGGAACAGAACAGGCAGACTGACGAAATACACTGCTGACGGAACAGGGAGCAAGACAGGAGAGGTCTGACGCACCAGGTTGGATCCTCAGCCGGCTGGCTGGGATGGAACCGGTGCTAAGAGGCTGAGGACAGCTTCACTGCACTGTGCTCAACCGCCTGTGCCCTCAGGGGAAGCCCTGTGAAGTATTCTGTTCTCAGTTTCTAATAACACTTATTGCCAAGAATGTCCTTCTGAATGAATTTTTGTGCCTAGCCTGAGGTCAAGCTAGTCCCTCCCTTAGGCCTTAGCTATAGTATGTATATGTAGAGGATGCTGACACCCCATACAAAGGACATCAATTGAAGGGGCTATTGTGAAGGACTATTTGAGCCAGAAACCCCTTAGGGCTGACTGAAAACTTTTTGCGACTGTATTAAAGTTCATCTTTTTCATCAGTGCAGTTCTGTTTCCTTAATCTTTATAAGTCTTAATTATTAAACTTATTACATTCTGGACATACACATGGAAAAAAATTGTGAGCTGATCCTTATAGCTACAAAATAATTGAGTTTTTCTTTTTCTTTTTTTCTAAAACCAAAAAAAAAGAATACACTTTGTGATCTCAAAACCACTTGCAAGGACACTCCCTGCCCCAAGCTGCCCAAACACAGACACATGTTGCTCTCAAGAGCATCCCTCAGTAAACCTCCTGTACACACATATCCACTTGAGTTTGCTTCTTGCAACTATGAACTTCAAAGAGGACATGGAAGAATGAAATTTTGACCTGAATTTGGGTAGGGCTTAACTTAAGAATTCTCTATATGACATCAACTGAAGGCATTCACTTGTATTCAGCTGACAAGAGAAGATAAGATTGTGTAGAGAAGACAAGATTGTTTTACTCACACTTTTGGCAATTTACTGTGATTGGTTGGATGACTGGGTCCAGCTGGGTCTGCTTTAGTAGTGTCTACACAGTTTTTTCAGCATGTCACTTCTTCCATGCTAGTCAGCTTCTCCTGAGAGAATATTGCGAGATATTGACTATAAACAGCAGTCTTCTACAAAAGCCACAAAAGGCCCACCCATGTCCTATCGGTTAAATAAATCACTAAAGACAGCTCATATTCAAGAGGAAAATAATTAAACTCTACTTTTCAATGGGTAGAGTGATCAAGAAATTTGAGCCATGTTTAAGCTAATATAGCCATTTTTAAAAGGGAAAATACTCATTTTTTTAGCAATTATTTTTTGGCATCCAAGGTTTCAGTTTTACTCTATTATTACTGGAGTTTAACATTACATTAAATATTTATTGATCATTTTAATTTGTGTGTCTGTTTGTGTTGTGTATTGTAGAGGCAGGAATAGACACGGTGCAGGTTTCCTGATCCCATGCAGACCGGGTAAAGGAGGAGTCAGAGTCCTCAGTGGTTTTTTTGCAGGTCTTTTATTGGGGTTCAGTGGGTACGTGGCAGGCAGGGGTGCAGGCTGGGGGGCTGGGAGGCTCAGGCCTCCCAGCCCCCAGCAAGTCTTTACTCTATCTGGGCTTTCTGCTTCGGGCTTCTTCTCTTTTGGCTTCTGCTGCTGCTGCTGGCGTCCCCGTGACGCTGCCCTCAAAAGCCCAGTCTTAGCCCAGGTGTATCCCATCTACATAGGCCCACACCCTATTCCAGGTGCCTGCCATCAGGCATGCATTCAGGACCTCAAGGATCCATCATCTATCCTGATGGCAGGAGGGCAGAAAAGCCTGATATCTTTCCTTACCCTACATGTATTCATGTTCTATGCCTTTTACTTGATTGGGAATTTATTTTGGCCTTACTGACTTATAAGGCTCAATACAGTTTTGATGCAGCAACGAAGTATTGATACATGTCTCTTTCCTTTTTTTTTTTTTTTTGTTTTACCCTCTAGGCTTAACATACTTTGTTTTCTTTTGAGACACAGGGCAAGCTAGGAATTAGGCAGTTTTATGGACGCTGCAGGAGGGGACCTCGGAGAATTGAGGAAGGCTTCAGAGATAAGGGCAGCAAGAGGAGTGTAACTAATTCCACCTGGAAAAAAACAAACATCCCAGAACCAAGGACAACATTGTTAACGCTGGCCTTGGTTTCCTTCGGGTGATAAAGGGAGGTAGAGATTGGGGAAATGGAGACTGGTTTAATTTATGGACAAATTAGAAGGGCAGCTGTTTAACTTCAATGCAGGGATACCCATACAGGGCACTGGGCCATAAAGATAAAGATGCAACAAATGGGGAAAGAGAAAGCTGTTAGATAAGGAATGTGAAGATCCCCCACTCAGTAGCAAATTAAGTGAAACAGCTGAGAACTAACCAATCACAAAGAGACTGGTGGAGCTTTAGAATAATGAGGGAAAGAAGGTATATATTCCCTGAGACACAACTCCACTTTGGCTTCCTTGCCCCTTCCAGGCCTGGTTTCTTGGCCTGGGAGTCCCACTTTATTTCTGTTCCTTTTCTCCTCAATAAACTTTTTCTTTCTCTAAACAAACCTGCCTCTTCTCGCTTGCTTGTCTGAGCGTCTGCAAAGTTCCTGCTGCGGCTTCATGAGACATCAACCCGTGGGGGTCTAGTGGCTGGAACTCAGCGCTGCCCCTGCAGCCTGGGATCTGCTCCTGGCTGGGAGACTAGGCCTGACAATTCCGGTATCAATTTCAAGGTTAAAGAACATCACTAGGGTGATAACAGGAATTGCTGACCACCAGGTGATAGTGAGTGCAAGCTGGAGTCAACCAAAACTTCCAGAAGCTTGTGTTGCAAGAGTGGACAGGCTGATCCTTACCCAGTCTCCTTCTACTCCCTTCTAACTCTAGAGAAATATCCCTGAAATGTGCCAAAGATCGGGATGGTGGTATTTCAAACACTAGCCTGCTGTGTAATTCTGTTTCCTTCTATTAGCCAAAGGAACCAGAGACCAACCAGCAGTTTTTATATCTTTAGGAACTTTTTTGTTTATGTGTTGCATGTAGATATGGATACGCTAAAATGAACATTCTATCATTTCAGACAGATTGAGAGTTTTGAAATAATATTAATCTGTTCAATCTCATTGTTTGGAAAATTATTCCAAATTTAATAATAAAAATACGAATAAAATGCCTCACACATAAACACACATATTAACCAAGATATGGTGTGATTAAACTATTAAACATTAAAAAAAACCTCTATTTCTTGAAGATCTAGTGCTGGGTCTCTTTCATATGTTATGCAAACCAACTTATTCAAAATAATTTAAATGTAAAAAATATAGGAGATGGTGGGAGGAAAGCACTAACATTTTTGGATTATTCACTGAGTCAGTCACTTTGACAAGTGACCAAAGTGTTAGGATATTTAATGCTTACAGCATCCCTGCAGTGTGAAACTAAATGATTGTTAGGGGGAAAAGGATGTCCCAAAGCTAATTCCATACAGGCTTTGTGGACTCCACCCCCACCCCAGGTCAAAGCCAAAGACACTGGGAACTCCAAATCCCATCACCACCAAAGGGAAGGTGGCTGGGACCTGAGGGTGGGGTTAAGCAGCCAGGTGGATACAAAAGGCAGACACATGGGCTTTGGGGCTCTCTCCATTTTGGGGCGCTCGGCCAGCGTGGAGCCTCCGGCCAGCTCTGGGAGTGACTTTGGGTTTCCAGGTCGTCGGATCGGGTAGGACGCATTAAAGACTTTATTTCCCTATTTTTCCCCTGAGTTGTACATTTTCCTTATTTCCTTTCCTCTTGTAAATAAACCTTTTATTAACCCTTTTGTGTGTGTCTGTAGTAGGGTATTCATAAGTCCCTTTAAAGCGCGCGGGTGAGGACCCACAGCCAGGAACCCGTTTAATATCGGGGTTGCTCTATAACATGATCTCTCATTCCACACATTTATAAATTAAAAGGTTAAAATACAATCTTTTAATTGATATAGATTCGAATTGGTAAAAATTAGAAGGTTAAGGAAAGCGCTTTACAACTCTAATAAGTTTAAGGAAATTGACAAATCACAAAGCTAGTAACTCTCGGAATAGGAATTCATAATATCTTTTCCATTTCTCTATAGTGCTTCCTGGGTATTCTCCTGCAAATCCAGCCTGTCAAACAGTGGTCTTTATTTTGAAAAGTTATTATATAATTATGGAGGACAATTAAAAGGCCCTTGTTAGTATTGTGTTGCTATCTATTCTTACTTATAGATATATGACCAAAATGTAGCAGCAGACATCTGAACATTGGTGAAGAGGTTTAAAAATGTGTTTTGTAGGTACCAAAAAGAACACGCCAATAATTCAGAATCCAAAAATGGTAGAACTGTTGCAACAAGAGCTAAATTTTTTTTCAATGACAATGCTGTCTGCAATATCCAATGTCTTTTTTCATTGACACACACTAAATAATATGTAAAATACTGACACCTAATGTTAACTTTTGTAATATAATTTCAGTAGATTTTTTTTTTTAATTTCCAAAATAGAATTCAGGAAGCTACTAAAGAATTAATGTTTAAAAAATAAATGCTCATATAGCTTTATAAAAAAATAAATATATTTTATTACCTCCTGTATTAGTGGATGATATTTTGAAAATTTAAATTTAAAAGTGTCTCATACACACTGATAGCTTACATTAAAAGTCATGAGCATAACTAGTTGAATATTTGTGGTATAGATGTGTTATTGCACATTATCTGAACAAATTGATTTTTTTTAAAACAAAATAATGTTCTAATGCAAAGGTTCAGTAAACTTTTTTTTTTTTGGTAAAACATCAGAGAGTTAATATTTTAGGTTTTGTGGATGATAAGTTCTCTTTCACAACTACACAACTCTGACATTGTAGAATGAAAGAAGTCAGAGAGTATGAAGAAATCAGGCTGGCTGAGTTCCAAACAATGTTAGCAAAGAAATTTTTATTTCTTATAATTATCACATCTCATGAAATATTCTTTTTCCAGGGCCTCCCAGGTGGCGCAGCGGTAGAGCGCTGGGTTGCGAAGCTGCCCGCAGCCTCTGTGGCGCCGGTTCGATCCCCGGCTGCTCCCCGGCCACCGGAGGAGGGTCCCACATGGCACGCAGACCTCTCCTGCCGCCCACTGCTCCCCTCAGCAGTGTACTTCAGTCCTTCTGCCTGCTCTGCTCCCTACTCTGGCTCTGGTGAATTCTTTCACCCTCCCGCGCTTCTGACTGTACCCAGTGCATGTATAAACAAAACAAACAAACAAACAAATAAAAATAAAAACATGCCTCTATTAAAAAAAAAAATTATTTAAAAAAAAAAAAAGAAATATTCTTTTTCCATGTTTTAAAAACCACTTCAAAATATTAAAAAACAAAAACAAAAACATTGCTGGCTTGCAGGCTGAATAAAGAGTGGACCACACTTGCCCATACACGTTTGCTCAACCTGTTGCAATGACTTTTAGTTGAATCCTGTAGAATAAAACAGAAAAATATGTGCATCCTTCGGGATAAGAACAGCTTGATTCAAAGGAAAATTCAAAGATCAAATTGACATTTTGATTCAAAATAATTGCCACTCACCTCAGACTGATGTTATTCGGATGGAGGCTGTTTAATATCCATGGGATTGCAACTACACTCACAAATTGCTGTTTTTCTTTTGTTTCATCTAAATATGTAAGGGTCAAACTGGGAAGGACCGTAGAAAACTTAAAAAAAAGTCTCTGAACTTTTAAATAGGAAATCTTGTCTAATAAATCTGTGTCTCAAAAGCCTGAAGTTCATTTCCATGATGCCCTTGCACACGGCTCACTTTTGCTTAAGTTTAGAAGGCTCTTTTCCCCAACTTCTGCTCCGTGTTTCTCACTTAAATTCAGGTATCCCCTGGTTTTCCAAAGTTCCCATTAGGCCACTTCATTTTTTTTAATAAAGAAAGGGGGTACAGGCCATTAGTAAGGGGGGTGAGAGGATTCACCCAGAGACAGTGGGGAACAGAACAGGCATAGCTACTGAGATACACTGCTGAGGGAAGCAGCGGGTGAGACAGGAGAGGTCTGCTGCGCCATGTGGGTTGCTCCCTGGCAGGCCAGGGATGGAACTCATGCTGCAGAGGCTGCAGGACAGCATCATAGGTGGCATCTTAACCCCTTGCACCACCAGGGAGGCCCTAGGCCACTTTTATGAGACTTCTATTAGCGCCTGTTTTCGCTAAGTGAAAAGAAATTGCAAGAGGATTTTTTTTCTTTTATGACAATGGACAAAAAGCTAAACCAGGAGTAGGTGTTTGCAGCAGTCTTTAAAGAAACAGTGCATGCCCCCGCACACAATAAGAGCAGACAGCCAGCCAAGCTCCTTTCTCAGAGCAACCCCACTTGGCTGCTCGTGCACCACTTCACTCTTGCTTTCACTGTATCACTGTTAGTTTAGGTGGTTTATGTCATTTAGTATGACTTGGTAGGTTCTTGGAAATGTTCAATTTTCCATATAAATTGATAATAATTGATTGTTCCCTTTATGCCATTTCAACCTGGGAAAATTCCTAGGATCACTCTGCTGATTGCAAAGAAAAACCGTATCATTCCCCAAGAAGGCCTTGTCTGACCAACCTCTGTAAAAGCTTGTCCTGCACCAGTTTCCTTTCGTGCACTCTCTTCCTTTTCTTTTGAACTCTTACCAAAATCCATACTGCTGTAATGTCTTGTAGTGCCAGCAAGACAGGGAGCAGGTTCTCTATGATCCAGGCAAATGGGTAAAGGAGAGTCCTGGAGCCCTCAGTGGCTTTCTCAGGCTTTTATTGAGCTTTTTACATCATTTGTAGTGTGGCAACCAGGTACAGGCGTTCTCTCATGGTCTCTGCTCTCTGCTCTCTCTGCTTCTCTGCTACCTACTGTCTCTGCTTCTTCTACTGCTGGCTTCCACTTGACGCCACCCTTATATGCCCTGCCTCTCAGCCCAGGTGTGGCCACATACGCATGTCCACATGCTACTCCAGGTGTTTGCCATCAGGCATAGGTGTAAAAACACAGGTGTGAATCTTAGATGCCAATGGCAGGCGGGCGGAAAAACCTAACAATTTCCTTTACCCTACATATCTGCAATGAATTTACATTATAGTTATCTCCCCATACGCTCTGACTCAGTTTCTACCTGAGATTGTGGTGCCCTTGCTGCTCACCACAGCATTCCTGGAGCCTAGCATGGGAAGTGACTGTAGTTGAGGTGTAGTAAATATTTCATAGTAACCATAAGAAAACAGATCATCCTTGTTCGAAGTGCATTGATGGAATCCTGTTCTGGTTCTTGTTCTTCCCTCCTGACTTTTAGGGAAATTGTAGAACTTTTGAAGGGTACAGGCCAGAGTTCAATACATCAATATATATCATTCAGTTACTTAAATATTCTAAAACATTATGTTTGATTTTCTGTTTAGGGAGATGAAGTTAGAAAAATTCACTATAATTAAGACTACTTTTTTTTCTTTTTTTAAAAAAAAATTATTTATTTATACAAGAACTGGGGTACAGGCCAGATGCGCAGGAGAATGATAGGATTCACCAGAGACAGAGTGGGAACAGAACAGGTAGACTGACAAAATACTCTGCTGAGAGGAGCAATGGGCGAGGCAGGAGAGGTCTTCTGTGCCATGTGGGACCCTCGACAGCCGGCAGGGAGCAAACCGGTGCTGCAGAGGCTGCGGACAGCTTCACAAGATGTTGCTCAACTGCCTGCAGCACCAGGGGAGGCCCCGCTTTTTTTTTTCTTTATGCAAATAAAACATTTTATTTTCTCATTGCAGTGAATTTTGTATAACAGCTATCTTTCCAAGTTTCAAAATTCTTTACGTTATAATAGGTCTTTAAAATTGTATTATTTCATTGAGGTAACGTTGGCATACAATAGTCCCTATGATTCAGCAGTATAGGTTCACACCTCCTCAGGTATATGTTACTATACCACACCTACAAACAATGTATGCATAGTCCTCCATGATAGTTCACTGGTATCCCTCCCCAACTTGCTCACCACCCTCTCTGACCCCCTCTGCTAGTCTCAATTTTACAGTCAGATTTCTAAGGTTTGTTTTGGTTTAGTTTTGTTTTTCTATATTCCATATATTAGTGAAACCATCTGGGATTTGTCTTTCTTCTTTTATTTTTTTTTAAGTGTTTTATTTTTTTTTTTAAAGAGATGTATTTTTTATTTATTTATGCAAGCGGTGGGTACAGTCAGAAGCACGGGAGGGTGAGAGAATTCACCAGAGCCAGAGTGGGGAGCAGAGCAGGCAGAAGGACCGAAGTACACTGCTGATGGGAGCAGGAGAGGTCTGGGCGCCATGTGGCACCCTCCTCCAGTGGCTGGGGAGCAGCCGGGGATCGAACCGGCGCTGCAGAGGCTGCAGGCAGCTTTGCAACCCAGTGCTCAACTGCTGCGCCACCGGGGGAGGCCCTGTCTTTCATCTTCTGACTTACTTTGCTTAGCATAATCCCCTCCAGTTCCACCCATGTCACAGATGTCAAGAGTTCCTCTTTTTTATAGCTGCATGGTATTCCATTGTGTATACATACCATATCTTCTTTTTTTTTTTTTAAAGATTTATTTATTTATGCATACAAGATCTGGGGTACAGGCCAGAGATACGGGGGGTGAGAGGATTCACCAGAGACAGAGTGTGGAACAGAAAAGGCAGACTGACTGAAATATACTGCTGAGGGGAGCAGCAGATGAGACAGGACAGGTATGCTGCACCATGTGGGTTGCTCCCTGGCCGGCCGGGGATTGAACTTGTGCTGCAAAGGCTGTGAATTGCTTGAAAGTTCAGTGCTTAACCCCTTGGCCACCAGGGAGGTCCCAATATCATATCTTCTTTATTCTCCTGCAGTTGGGCATTTAAGTTATTTCCATGACCTGACTATTATAAATAGTGCTGCAATGACATAGGGGCAAATTAACTAACATAAAGATGCTAGTTAAAAAGATGTAAGACAGACAAGGAGCAAGATGACTTTCAGATGGGAAAAAAATTGGATAATATTGACTTGTGGAAAAAGGTCTCATGATAGAAACTCAGAGTTTACAAAATGTTTTCTTGTTTATTTTTTTGTGAAGTGAATAGAGTAGTCATTTTGGAGAAATTAATGTAAAAAGTTAACATTTTATGATAGTATATATTTGTGGCATGAAAAAGTTGAAAAAATGAAAATAAACCATATATTCAAGAAATTCCAAGAAATATTACACATTAGATAAATGTGAGTTGTAGAGACAGTTTCACAGATTCTACCACTTTCTTATATACATTAATTAAACTTTTCTACTTCATTTATAATATGAACATGATAATACTAATTTTCTTATGGATTGTAATAAGAATAAGATATACAATGTTTAGACAAATACTGTCACACCTTAACCACATAATTAACTCTAGTCTTTTTTTTTTTTTTAAAGATTTATTTATTTATTTATACAAGCACTGGGTACAGTCAGAAGCGCGGGAGGGTGAGAGAATTCACCAGAGCCAGAGTGGGGAGCAGAGCAAGCAGAAGGACCGAAGTACACTGCTGAGGCGAGCAGCGGGCGGCAGGAGAGGTCTGCGCGCCATGTGGGACCCTCCTCTGGTGGCCGGGGAGCAGCCGGGGATCGAACCGGCGCTGCAGAGGCCGCGGGCAGCTTCGCAACCCAGCGCTCAACCGCAGCGCCACCGGGGAGGCCCAACTCTAGTCTTTATTGATAAATTGTTTATACAATACCTATAGGTAACTATTAGAATAATACCTGTTAGTGAAATGTTTGGAGTTTTTAAATTCTAAAAATCCAAGAATGTCTCTGATATATAGTTGCCTGCTATTATTATTATTGTAGTTGTTGTTGCTGTTATTGTTATTTTTCCTGATCCCTTATTTGGTTCCCCTATATTCCTTCTATAAGTGAAACCATCTGATAGTTTTCTGTTTTCCTTGTGGCTTGTTTTGCTGAGCATAATCCCTTCCAATCAAACACCTTATACACATAATCCTGTCTGCCCGGACCGCAGAGAAGGGCAACCCAAGTCCAACATTGGGAAGCCTAAAATAGACAGATAGCTGCCTTCTCCAGCTCAGCCAGAAAAGTACTGGGAACCTCCAGGAGGTAGGTCCAAGATTCTTTTCCTAATAGAGTAATAACCACATAACGTTTGGCCTATACTTGACACAAGATTTTTGACCTGATAAATTGTATATATAATCTGACCAAATAAGCTCAACTCACATGAGTTGCCTACAATTTTTCACATACTCCTTTCTTGCTAGCTGTTGAATTCCAAATGTGCTCTATACTGTTGAAGTCTGAATGTCAACAGTGAAATCAGGATCCTCAGTTATATCACTTGCACACATCCACTGGTAGGTTCTTCCAGAATCAGAACCAGAAAATGATTCTCAGCAAAGATGTTCTGATAAATGTTTAATCATGAATCTCCATATACTTCCAGCATAAATGATGGACAATTATTTATTTATATTAATGTGTAAGCTGAAAAGGAAACAAGATATAAATAGCTATTTCCTCAATGATGTGTGACATTTTGCTGAAATGGATAATAGTTTTTGAGTATTGAAATAATACTCTCTCAATTTTGTTATTTACAATGTAGAAGCTATAGACATAATACACTTAAAAGTTTTATCAGCATTATTGTTTTTTTCTCCTCATGCCATGCCCAGAAAATCAATAAAACAAAATCATTGCAGTAAATGCAAATGCAAATAACAATAAGCAAATCAATGATTTACACTGTTTGTTTCCATAGTATAAGAACTGCCAACATTGATGATTTCAACCTACCTATAAAAATTTACAATATTTATAATTATGTGCATAAGTATATACATATATGTGTACATGTATAATTATGAATATATAAATTCAATATTATGATGCATGCCATTATATAATATTCTATTGTTTAGATGCAGTATGTACAAATGGACTCAAAACTAGATAATAGCAAATAAGTAGTTAGCAACATGATTTGACTACTTTCATTTTTCTAAAAAAAAATATTTTGAAATAATTATAAATGCAGAGGAAATTGCCAAGAAATGCACAGTGAGGTCTGGCACACCTTTCACCCACATTTCTTCAATAGTGACATTTCACATGACTGTGGTACAATAATAAATTAAGACAGTTATTAATATAATCCATAGAGGTTATTTATAATTATATATTTATATACAGTAATAATTATACATGCACATACATAGCTGCTTATATATACATGTACATAATTATGAATATGTAAATATGTATATGCACATGCACACATATTCATTTGTGTATGAGCAGTTCTATGCAATTTTATCACACTAACATCATATATTTATCACAACAATCAAGACAAAGAACGCTTTTATCACCAAAAGACTACCTCATGTTATCCTTTATATATATCTCTTGTTATTAATCCTTAGCTTT
>NW_023603184.1:78782271-78807271 GCF_014898055.3 Talpa occidentalis | reverse complement strand
CATTTGTCAAAAAACTTTTCATGAAACAAACAACTATTTTACAAAATTAAAAAAAGAAAAGAAAATGAGTTTCATAATTGGATAATTGGATAATTGGAAAGCTTGGAATTCAAATTTATTCCAGTTAAATGATGAAAAAAGAAATAATAATAGACATGTGGTTATGCAGATGTTAAATGACATTTAAGACATAAATTGACTATACAACATAAATAGACTATAAATTTTAAACTTCTTTATGTTTTATTGAGATATTATTAGTATAACATACAATTAATCCACTTAAAGTGTACAATTCAATGTATTTACAATGTTTTAAGAGAATGCAACCATGATTAAAAACAATTTGAAACATTTTCATTACTTCCCCCCAACAACAACAGAAAAAATGCACCTGTTAGGAGTCACTTCCCACTCCCTTCTCAGGCCATCTGTAGAAAACCACTAATTAATTTTCTCTCTATGAGCTTGTCTATTCTGGATATTTCATATACATAGAATCATGCAAAATATGTTACTTTGCAACTAGCTTCTATCACTAAGTATAATGATTTTCAGGTTCATCTATGTTGCAGCTTCTGGCAATAATCTATCCCTTTTACATTGCTGAATAACTCTAAATATATAAATATAGATACCATATTTTATGTATCATTTCATCAGTAGATGCACACCTGGGTTGTTTCCACTTTGTGCTATTATAAATAATGCTGCTATGAACATGTGCATACAAGTTTTTGCGTAGATGTGTTATGTCTTGGGTATGTATCTAAGAGTAGAATTACTGGGTAAATGGTAAATCCATATGCAATATTTTAAAGAACTGCCAAACTGTTTTCCAAAGTGGTTGAACCATGTTATATCTCCAACACTGATGCATGAAATTCCAAATTCTCCATAACCTTGTCAATGTTTGCCTCTTTCTATCTTTGATTACAGCCATCCTAGTGATTATGAATTGGTATGTCACTATGGTTTTGATTTGCGTTTTCATATTTACCAGTGATGAAATTGTTTCTCTTTTTTTTTTCTTTTAGATCTTGAGTTATAAGGGTTCTTATTCATTTACTCTGGTTACAAATATATTATCAGATCTTTACTGTATTGTCTTTGTTTGCTGGGTGGTATTGTTTGCAGCATAGAAGTTTTAATTTTGATGAAATGTAATTTATTTATTTTTCTTTCATTGTTAAAGCTTTTTTTATTGACTGTAACAAGGCTTTACATACTAAAAGGTCAAGAAGATTAATATCTTTTCAACTAAGAGTTTTAAGTTTTATCTTTTACATTTAGACATATGTTTCATTTCATATGTGGTTTGATCGAGGGGTCAAATATTATTATTTTCACAGTTGTTGATAAGAATATTCTTTCTCTATTTAATTGCTTGGCAGCATATAGCATATATATTTACTATAAAAATAAGAGATTATTTCTAGACCCTCAGTTCTATTTCAGTGTTATATACCTATCTTTTGATAGTACCACATTGTCTGGGGTTAGTTTTTAATCTTTTTCTGACTGTTAGTTTAGTTACTTTATATCCTACATATTAGTGACATCATTTTCACCACTACTATTCAATGTAGTATTGGAAGCCCTAGATAGCGAAATTAGGTATGAAAATGATATGGAAATAATCCAAATTGAGAAACAAGTAAAAGTAGCATTATTTGCAGATGACTTAATAATACATATAGAAAACTTTATAGACACCATTAAAAACCTAGTTGAGGGCCTCCCCTGGTAGAGCGCTGGGCTGCAAAGCTGCCGGCAGCCTCTGCAGTGCCGGCTAGATCCCCGGCCACTGGCAAGGGTCCCACATGGAGTGACAGACCTCTCCTGCTGTTCCCGCTGCTCCCCTCAGCAGTGTATTTCGTCAGTCTGCCTGTTCTGTTCCTGGCTCTGGCTCTGGTGAATTCTCTCACCCTCCCGTGCTTCTGACTGTACCCAGTGCTTGTATAAATAAGTAAATAAATCTTTAAAAAAATTAAAAACCTTGCTGAGCCAATAATTCAGTTCAGCAAAATGGCAGTTTACAAAATTAATACACAAAAATCATTTGTCTTCTTATATGCAAACAATGAGCTAGAAGAAAAATAAATCAATTAAACAACATGTATAATTATATCAAAAAGAATTAAATTCCAAGGGCTTCCCCGGTGGCGCAGCGGTTGAGCGCTGGGTTGCGAAGCTGCCCGCGGCCTCTGCCGAAGCCAGTTCGATCCCCGGCTGCTCCCCGGCCACCGGAGGAGGGTCCCACATGGCGCGCAGACCTCTCCTGCCGCCCGCTGCTCCCCTCAGCAGTGTCCTTCGGTCCTTCTGCCTGCTCTGCTCCCCGCTCTGGCTCTGGTGAATTCTCTCACCCTCCCGCGCCTCTGACTGTACCCAGTGCTTGTGTAAATAAATAAATCTTAAAAAAAAAAAAAAAAAAAAAAAAAAAAAAGAATTAAATTCCTAGGAATAAATATAATAAAGGAGGTGAAAGATGTATACAATTATAACTATAACATCTTATTCAGAGAAACTGAAGAAGAGACAAAGAAATGGATGGATATTCCCTGCTTGTGGATTGGAAGAATTAACTTGATTAAATGACTGTCTTGCCCAAAACAATAAAGAGATTCAGTACAATCTCATTCAAAGTTTCAATGGCATTCTTCAAAGAAATACAACAAACATTATCGAAATTCATATGCTACCCTGACCAAATACAAGGAAGAATGGTGCTATCACACTCTCAGATTTCAAACTATAATACAAAGTTTCAGTAATCAAAACACTATCATAATAGAACCAAAATAAATTCTAGCTCTAAGTATCTACACAAATAATACAAAAGCACTAATTTGAAGGGCTTTATGCACTACTATATTAATTGCAACACTACTTACAGTAGCCAAGCTATGGCAGCAACCTAAGTGCCCAAGGACAGATAAGTTAATTAGAAAGAGGTGGCATAGGGCATCCCTGGTGGCACAAGGTATTAAGCACCGCACTATGAAGAAGTCCACAGCCTCTGCAGCATGAGTTTGATCCAAAGCCGGCCAGAGAAAAACCACATGGCAAAGCAGACCTCTCCTGTCTCTCCTGCTGCTCCTCTCAGCAGTATATTTCAGTCAGTCTGCCTATTCAGTTCCCCACTCTGTCTCTGGTGAATTTTCTCACCGGCCCCCCTGCATCTCTGGCCTGTACCCCAGCTCTTGTATGCATAAATAAATAAATCTTAAAAAAAAAGAGAGGTGGTGTGTGCACACACACACACACACACACACACACACACAATGGAATACTACTCAGCTATAAAAAAGATAAACTTGTCATTTGTGACAAGATGGCTAGAACTGGTAGAGATTATGCTAAGCAAAATAATTCTGAAGGATAAAGACAAATACCAGTATTTCACTTACATGTGGAAGAAAGAGACACAAAGTTATAAGCTATAAAAATCTGCTGCAAAATTTAGACTTTCAGAGGGTGAGAGCAAAGTTGTGAGGTAGTACAGTGGGCTACGGTAGCACTATCTGTTTCTTGATGGTGGGTGTGGTATCATAACAACACCTTCCAAGTCTGATCCTACATCTCTAAATCATGTATCAATGTTACCTCAAAAAAAAAAAAATCAAATCACCTCTTTGAAAAAAAATCCTGCATTATTAATTTATCACATGACTAGGAGTTGTGTTGAAGAAATGTTTCTTCAAAGTAGTATGGTATCCACAGCTAAATGAACATGCTGCTTTCAGCAACTGACTGCCAGAGGCCAGGAGATTATAACAGGATAACTTTCAGGATCAAAAGAATGTTTCATGTAGGAAACTTGGAACATATATTATCCTACAGGCATCAAGCAACAGAAAAGCAATTAATGCATCATACTAATCAAACGCTAACAATGGCTACATAATCATTTCTCTAAATCTATTAAGGATATAATTCTTTAACTAACATACTTTGCAAAAGTATTCTAAATATGTTCTATAATTAGAAAGACCATGTTTTTTCTATTGAAAAATTATTGAGATTTTTTTGGTAGATATTTAAGAAATACCCTTTCTTTCCATGTAAGTTGCCACAATAATGAACAATAAAGATGAAATGAAAATTTTTGTCAATGATCTAACTGAACAAGTATTAATAAGTTAACATTTATATTACTATTTTTATTATGGTCAAGTAAAAATGTTAGCACAAGATCAAACAAGGCAAAGTCAAGGTCTAAAATTAAAGGGTAGAGTGGAGTTCATTAATTAGTGTCAGCGAATAGATCCTCATGGTTCAGCGTGATGTTGATTGTACAATTAAAATGTAAATATAGCTAAAGTCTTAGGTGTTATCATCTAAAGAACAGAAACTATTAAATATTAATGTGAAAAATTGCCTAGACTTCATTAACATTGCTATCATGTGATTAGAGTGAACTCCTGTTGAAAACTCAATTTTTGGTGTAAACCAATTATCTTATATTTACCTTCTTAAATTAGAAAACCTGGTTCTTAGAGACATGAAGATAAATTGTAAACTAAATTTTCATCTGAGAAATTTTTAAGAACTTGATTATATCTCCACTTTTCCTAGATGGACTTATATTTAGATTCCTTAATGCAAAAGTATTGATCAGGGGACTATATGAACTTTCCCCCAGTCTCTATAATTCTTACTATGGACATAACTTTTACCTACTGATACTCATTTCATAAACAAAGGCAAAGAAAGCCCCAAATTTGGTTGAAAAATAATTTCATTGAAAGCCAAAATTTAAAAGAAAGACACTTAATGCTGAAGGAATTTAATACATAAACAAACTTCAAAATGAAAATACCAAATTCTTTAAATACAACTACAAATAATGACACTTCTCTATTAATTATAAGCACATACATAGGCAATGTGAGCACACACATTTGGCAATATTAAAATATAAGGGACTCAGGGTGAAGGCCAGCAGAGTTGACATGGTACATAGAAAGGTAAATGATTGGAACTTTAATTACTTTGATCCGTCATGCTTTGTAGCTATGTGTCAGCTTAAGCCAACACAAATGACATGGAACAAAGGCCATGACTGCTTCAACATCATAACAAATTTCTAATGGTTGATTAATAAGTGTATTGAATTGAACACATGCTAGGATCTGGAAATAAAGCTACAGATATTTGGAATCCACAGCAGTTTTATATATTTATTATATCTAAATGTTCTAACATAGAGTGCAGTTATAGAAACATGAAATATAGATTAGTGTATATCTGACACATGTACTTAGGTCAAATATATGTTCGTTGAGAGAGAAAGAACAGGAGAGATAGATAATTAGAATATTTATTCTGAGAATTAGAATATTTAAGTGAATAAAATAATTATATGTTAAAGTAAGCAATAAATAGGTTTTAGTTCACTTATTAATAAAAATATAACCAAATCATTACAAAATAGTATATGTAAGATACAAGCAAATAGTTGGTTGATGCATTTTTAGAAATGTTTCCTTAGTGGTTTAGGATATAAAATTCATATTATAGTATGAAAGTGCTAGAGGACTTTGAGCAAATTAAAATAAAAAAGCTATTACTGTTTGTTTCACTCTGTTTCTCATATCACAAAATTTTCATTAATATTGGCAGCCATTTTAAAGAACAATATAAATCAATTGCTATAAATAAATCAATTGCTATAAATAAATCAATTGCTATAAATCAATTGCTAACAATGCTTTGAAGTTTTCAGGTTTCAGAGATTTGCCATTTTGTGGTTCCACAGAAAGGAGCATAACTAAAAATCTACTTAACTTCTTTATTAAAAGTTGTAACCAGAGACCTCTTCATGCTAGACAGCTTTTTTTTTTTTTTTTAAGATTGATTTATTTATTTATACAAGCACGAGGTACAGTCAGAAGAGCGGGAGGGTGAGAGAATTCACCAGAGCCAGAGTGGGGAACAGAGCAGGCAGAGACTGACGAAGTACACTGCTGAGGGGAGCAGCGGGTGGCAGGAGAGGTCTGCCCGCCATGTGGGACCCTCACCGCCATGTGGGACCCTCACCGGCGGCAGGGGATCGAACCGGCGATACAGAAGCTGCGGGCAGCTTCGCAGCCTAGAGCTCAACCACTGCACCATCAGGGGAGGCCCGACAGTTTTTTGGTTTAAGGCTACCGCTTCTTGTAAATATTAACTAGTGATACCAAAAATTAAAAAAAAAAAATATTGAATTTTATTTAGGCACATTCACTGTTCATTCCTGTAATTTAATAATTGGGTATTTTTAAAATATATATATATATATATATATATGGATGCTTAAATTGTTTAACTAAGTATAAAATATCCTTCCATGAAACTTTAAAATATAATTCTTTAATTTGGTCCTTATTCATAAATCTTAGAAATTGAGTAGGCCTACATTTTCTATACTTCTTTTTGTATAAAAATAAAATAACTCATGTCCCCTCCTGAAATAGCAAAATAAGTTCAGTAATTTCCTTAAGTAATTTTTAGAAAGTTGAGTATCTAGGTATTTTGTCCTATTTCTCATCATCCCTGGCTGATAACTGCCCCTCCCAGGCCACCTTCAGTAGCCCCATTTATTTTTCTTTTCCACTTCAAATGTCTGCATTTGGAGCATTCTTACTAGATATAGTTCCTCCAGAAACTATCATTAGAGAATGGAAATGAAGAAATGAAATAATGACAGTTGTCTTGTAGACTTCTACTCTGCTACATTTCATTGGTTTGTTCCCAATGTTGGGGCGATCTTGGGCCTTATCTTTCTTTTCCCTGCTAGTCCCTTTCTTCCATGGACACCTCCAAATTCCGTTCCTCACCTCCCTTTATCTCTTTTCTCAAACTTCTACCCTAGGATGTTCAGATTTTTTCTTAGTTCAAATTATCCTTCTGCTGAGATTTTCATTTCACACTATTCAACTGATAGAACCTTTCATATTATAATGAAAATTCTTACCAACAACTTATAAAGAATTGGCATTTGGCTTATTCAATAAATATTTGGGTCTCCTGCCAACACAATACAAAGGTACTTGGCTTACATACTCGTGACTAAGAGACTTTATCAAAATGATTCATTCCCGACTAGAGGAGTCTGACAGAAAGACAAATTTTCAGCTTTCTGCCTTAGAACCACAGGAAATAAAGTGTGAACAGTTTACATGTACTTGACTTTTTCCTCTCATATCTAGTAATCAAGGTCAAATAAATATTGAGTCACCTGAATATTTAAAATAATTAACTGCAACTAGAATTAGATAAAACACTATTTCCATTATTTATTTTAATTTAGAATTTAAAATAAGTTAGAAAGGAATTCTTTGCTATAATGGAGTAGTTTATAGGAGGGACAAAGACTACATGAAGAACTAGAGAAACTGGATAAAATACAGAGCAATGAAACAAACAAACAACAACAACAAAAAAAAAAAAACAGAAGTTATTAGATAATACAGGCAATATCCAGATGGGATTGAAAAATGATAGAAACTAGAGACAATGGAATGATATTATTAAAGAACAAAGTTATATTTCCCACACTATGCAATAGTAGAGCTTTCCTAGAAAAGCTTTATTTTAAAAATTAATTGTATTTATTTTTACTGTAGTCATGTTGATTGACAACAGTGTGTATGATTTAGGGGTATGTAAGCCAAAATGGTGCACAGTGGAGAAATGATTACCATTAATTGACATGAACATTTTTAAATGTTCCCAAACTAAATGATAACTTATCACATCATACCAAATAACAAAATAAAACTCAAAACTAACATATAAAGGCAGGAATGATGAGATACACATCTATATAAAGTAGTTTCTAGGAAAGGACTTTGGTGCCGCACTCCTGGCTGCTTAAGGTGGACAGCAATGCAAATGCTGAATGCTAGTTTTGTTTTTTGTCTTTTGCTTTAAAGGTGAAGATTCTTTTTCAATTTCTTTTGGTTAGTGAAAAAATGAACTAACATAGGTCTTTGTAAATGCAAAGTAACGTAAAGAGAACTTTTTAAAATTGGGGGACTATTTAGAGCAATAAAATAAATGGCAGACTTAAATTCTACCGCTAGTGAAAATACTCTAAAAATAAAGAAGAAGATATGTTCAAATATGAAAACAGAGAATTAATTCTTTAGCACTCATACAGGTAGAACTGTAAAAGAAAGTGCTTCAGACAAAAGAAAAATAATAATTCCACATAGAAAGGGAAATATTTAACAAAAAATAAAAAACAATGGAAATGCTAAATATGTGAAAAGTTCACATAAATATTTTTTCAAAGCAATAAAAATGTCTTGTAGGTTTTGTAAGGAAATACTTTTTTTTATATATTTGACAATAATAGCATAAAATGTTAAATGGAGATAAAGTGTTCTGAGATCCTTGCATTGTCTTGGATGTGATAAAAAATTTATTGATAGTTGATTTTAGCATGTCAAATATGCATGTTGGGAAGCATTTTCAGAGTGTGGTCCATGGACTCCTAGGCCATTCCTGAGATTTCTGGAAAGTTGAAAAAAATAAAGCTATTTTCTAACCATAAGGTAGTATTTATCCTTTTCATGCTACTGACATTTACCCTATGCGAAAGTAATGCTAGTATTTTTTGTTGTTGTGAATTAAGTTTGTGGCACAAAATGATAACAGTAGTCATTGTTTTCCTCTCCTGTAAGAAAATAAAAACAAACAAAGACATCTCGCTTAAGACTATCCTTGAGTAGACATGCTTTATGAAATCAGAAGTTCACATAACACTATTTTCCTATACACCAAAATAGGATGGTTATCTCAAGTAGCCAGCAAGCATGATTCAGTCATTTGTGTTGTGAGCTGAACTTGTCACCTTTTTCTTGAAACACTAGTTTTACTGGAGAGAATGACTGTCAGGAAACTATGAAAATTCAACCTTCATGTTTGGCAGACCTTTGTTTAAGAATAAACCAAGTTCGGGCCTCCCCGGTGGCGCAGCGGTTGAGCGCTGGGTTGCGAAGCTGCCTGCAGCCTCTGCAGCCGGTTCGATCCCCGGCTGCTCCCCGGCCACCGGAGGAGGGTCCCACATGGCGCGCAGACCTCTCCTGCCGCCCGCTGCTCCCTTCAGCAGTGTACTTCGGTCCTTCTGCCTGCTCTGCTCCCCGCTCTGGCTCTGGTGAATTCTCTCACCCTCCTGCGCTTCTGACTGTACCCAGTGCATGTATAAACCAAACAAACAAACAAATAATAAATAAAATAAATAAGACATGCCTCTAGAAAATTAAAAAAAAAAAAAAAAAAAAAAGAATAAACCAAGTTAGTCTATCACCTCAAGGAAAACAAAAATATTTTGCCAATCACAAAATTTGAACTTTCAAAGAAAACTTTGAATTATTAAAAATTCCTGAGCTTTATAGCTTCCCAATATTAAACACTTATTATAATGAGATTGGGATTGATAATTGCATATTAATTTTAATGTAATGTATAATGAAATACATCAACATTTAAAAGATATATATAACTCAGTTAACCATTATTTTAAAATAGATAATGCATATTATCAACATATGCAGTGGTAGAACTAATATTTTCAAACTGCAAATAGACCGATGGATTTTGATGTAATGATATATGCAACATATATGTTATGCTTCAGAGTTCACATTGGAACTATTCGTTAGAAATTACTATTTGTTGGATAAGTTGTAGTTACAAAGAAAAATATCTGCAATTATCTAAAAAGACTATGAACATACTCTCTCTTTTCCAATTACATGTTTCTGTGAAACTGTATTTTATTACTTATTTTAATAAAAATATTAAGAGTATCTCTGAGTGGAAAAGCAAATATAGGAGTCTAGCAGTATTTCTTCAAATTAGATAGTAAAGAAATTTGAAAATTATGCAAAATAATGCTACATTTTGAGGTAACATCAGTATACAGCATCATATATTTACTAGTACAGATTCACACCTCTTTAAATGTATGTTACCAAACCACATCCACTACCAAAGTACTAATAACCCCTCATCACAGTCCCTGTCCACACTTTCCCCCCATCTCCAGACCCCTTTGTAACCTCAGTTCTGTAGCAGAATCCAAGATTTTGTTTTGTCTATTTTATTTTTGCTTTGTTTTTTCATAGTTTACAAATAAGCAAAATCATCCAGTATTTGCCTTTCTCTTTCTAACTTATTTCCCTTAGCATAATCCCTTTTAGCTGCATCCATGTTTTTGGACATGGCAAGATTCTCTCTCTGTCTCTCTCTCTCTTTCTCTCTCTTTTAGCTAAGTAGTAATCCCTTAAATATATATATGATATCTCCTTTATCCAGTCATCTCTCATTGGATGCTTAGGTTGGTTCCATACCTTGCCTATAGTAAATAGTGCTGCAATGAACTCAGTAGTGCATATATTCCTTCAAATTAGTTTTTTTTTCCAGATATATACCTAGAAGTGAAAATGCTGGATGGTATGGTAGATCTATTTTTAGTATTTTAAGAAACTTCCATATAGTTTTCCATAGGATCTGGACCCGTGTACATTCCTACCAAGAGTTCCTATTGAGGGTTCCTTTTTCTCTGCATCATCACCAACATTTGTTTCCAGTTTGTTTGTTTGTTTGTTTGTTTTTTATATATGAGCCATTCTCACATGTCTGAGTGGTATCTTATTGTGGTTTGATATGTGTTTTCCACATGATAAGTGATAATGAATATTTTTTCCTGTGCCTGTTGTCCAATTGTATGTCTTCTTTGAATAAATGTCTATTTACCTCTTCTGCCCATTTTTTAATTACATTATTTGTTTTCTTGTTTTTGGGGTGCAGTTTTTTTTGTATACCTACAATATTAGCCTCATGTTAGATGTATCAAATGCAAATATTTTCTCCCATTCAGTGGGGTGTCTTTTTGTTTTAATGATAATTCCTTTTGCTTTGCAGAAGCTTTTTAGTTTGATGTAGTCCCAGTTGTCTAATTTCACATTTGTTTCCCTTGCTATAATAACGTTAGTTCGGTAAGTGTTTTTTTATGGAAATATTGGTGTTTTATTTATGTTAACAAGCAATGGATTTTCACTATTAATTTAATTGAATTATGATAGATTTGTGTTTAAATTTTCTGTTTTGGTTTCTAATATGTAATTTTGTATAGACATAGAAGAATGCTTTTTGGTTACCAAAAGTATTCTAATAATGTAAAAATTTCTTGGAACAAAATGCTTGAAAATCGTTACTCCAGAACCATAAAAAACACAATAGAATAATTTATAACTAACAATTTAAGAGGGAAGGAATAGAGATATGAAAGAAAACAACTTTGTCATTCTGATAAAAGCAAACATGGGGGATGGGAAACAGAACAAAAGGATAAGTACATATTAAGAACATGACGGTAGATTTTAACACAAATCTGTCAGTGATTCCAATAAATATGAATATACTTTATACTCCATTTGAAAGAAAAAAAATTCAGAGTGGATTAGAAAAACTATCCTATCTATAAGAAAAATGCTTATATTATAAACAGAAAGAGTGCAAATACAATATGGAAATGCATGTACCTTTAAAGTAGAGGTTAAAAATGGTGCAGGGATGGACTTGGAAAAAATACTGTAGCTACAATGAAAACTAAAGCAGAACATTGCATAATGATTAAAGGGTCAATACATTAAAGATATGTATCTGGACTATATTGATGTGTATTTAATGACAAATAGCCTCAAGTTATAAATAAGAAGTAGAATAGAGAGCTTAGAAATAAATCCATATCTATGTGGTCAATGATCTCCAACAAAATTACCAAAATGCACAACAGGGAAAGATATTTCCCTCAACAAATAATGTTGAGAAAACTAGATTCTACAAGCAAAAATCAAAACTAGATCTGTAACTTATACCACACACATCAACTCAAATTTATTAAAAACTTAAAGACTTAAATATCACACTTGAAATTCAAAAGTCCTAGAAAGAAAAGTATGCTCAAAAGCATAAACAATAAAAGCAAAAACAGGCAAGAAGAATAGCATCAAACTAAAATCTTCTGAACAGCAAAGGAAACAGTAGAGTGAAATGGCAATCTACAAAATGGGAGAACAATTTTGCAAGCTTTATATCTGATAAGGAATTGATGTACAAAATGTAAAAGAAACTCCTACAACTCGAAGGAAGGAAGGAAGAAAGGAAGGAAGGAAGGAAGGTAGGTTATAAAATGGGAAAATAATTGAGTGGATATTTCTGGGGAAAAAAAAAGACTTACAAAGCCTACCTTATATGAAAAGATTCACAACTTTAGTGGTTATAAGGGAAAAGCAAATCAAAATGACAATGAAATATATCTCATAACTGTTGGGATGACTATTACCAAAAGATCACACATACACAAGTGTTGGTGAGGAAGTGGAACCCAGTACACTATTGGTGAGAATGCAATTTGATGTAGCCATTATGGAAAACATACGGAGGCATCTCAAAAAAAAAAAAATGGCACTACCATATGACCCAGCAATATTACTTTGGATAATACATCCAAAGGAAGCAAAACCAGGATATCAAACTGATATCAAAACTTCTGAGTTCACTGCAACATTATTCACAATAGCCTTGGGTATAGCAACCCAATACCCATCAACAGATGATGAGATAAAGAAAACGTGATATGTACATACGATAGAATATTATACTGCCTTACAAGAGAAGGAAATCCTGCCCTGTGGCAACATGAATGAAGCTGGAGAACATTATGCTAAGTGCAAAAGCCAATCACGGAAATACACATACTTCATGATTCTACTTATGTGAGCTATCTAAATTAGTTAAACTCATAAAAACAGAGAAATGGTAGCTGCCAGGAGCTGAGGGAAGGGAGAAGGGGAGTGTTCTTCAAGGGGTGTGCAATTTCAGTTATGAAAGATGAACAAGTTCCAGAGAGCTACAATAAAATATAGTGCCTATATTTGTACATTTAAAATCTGTTAGGAGAGTAGGTATTGTGTTGTCTTCTTTTTTTTTAAGATTTATTTATTT
The DNA here is from genome assembly GCF_014898055.3 of Talpa occidentalis. NCBI lineage: Eukaryota > Metazoa > Chordata > Mammalia > Eulipotyphla > Talpidae > Talpa > Talpa occidentalis. The sequence continues at coordinate 78,794,269 of NW_023603184.1, read as the reverse complement.
ATGTATACAAGAACTGGGGTGTAAGCCAGAGGTGTTGGGGGTGAGAGGATTCACCAGAGACAGAGTAGGGAACAGAACAGGCAGACTGACTGAAATATACTGCTGAGGGGAGCAGCGTGTGAGACAGGAGAAGTTTGCTGCACCTTGTGGTTTGCTCCCTGCCTGCTAGGGATTGAATTTGTGCTGCAGGGGCTGGTGATAGCTTGATAGTGCTGTCTTTAACCCCTGCACCACCAGGGAGGCCCATGGTAAGTCTTCTTAAAACAAAGCAAAAGAGCAGATGAAAACTTTGGGAGGTGATGGATATATTTCCATATCATTGTGGGATTATTGCTGGTAGGGAAGCAAGAATAAATCATAACAATTTAGGGTAATGTTAGTACCCCTATTTTCCAAAATATCAAGATGCTGCAATGTGAATGTCTAGGATGGACTGAAGCTAAAAGTCTTTGTTTGATTTTATTCTTTCCACATAATAATTCTCCTGGACAATGCCCAGCCTTCTAAATTAACTTCTAAGCCTGCTACAATTCATTTGCACGGAGTTAAATCCTTAAAGAACTTCTCTCCTGGTCAAAGATTGTTATTGGATGAGGTCTTTGCTTATATATTTTAATTCTTCATTGAATTCTTCTTCCTCTTATTTTATGAACTTATGTTCTATTTAAACCAGGTCACAGACAGGCTCAGCATTTACAATGAAGGCAGGTGGCCAGTAGCCAGCCCATTGACCATCACTGATTTATACTGACTATCCAGCAATTATGTATTAGTCCATTTTAATAGAATTTTCTAGTTAATTTGATTTTGTATGTTTAGGGAATTAATTGATCAATCGATTATTCTGTATCATTCATTAATTAATCTACTAATATTGATTTAGCACCTGACAGTCATAATCAAGAGACAACTCTTGCCCTCATTCAATCTTACATGCATTTATTGCAGTTTATTTTCATGGCAATATAAGGATAAAAATGGAAAACTCTAAAATTAAGTATGCTTATCATATGTGACAGTTTCATATGGGAAAACACATAGAAATAGAAACAAAAATGAAAATTATACTTTTTAGTTGATAAGTTTGACTGATATATAACTTCTGTGTAGTCAATCCTTAAGCTAATGTTTTGGAGGCACTAGTTTTACATTATGGAAATTGAACCTACTAATTTTCTTCAAATATCCTTATATCATTAAGGGCTTGCACTTAAGTGAATATAGGAACTCTTACCTGAGAATCTTGGAATGTATTTTGAATTAATATAATTTTTCATTCTGAAGAAATAGTGGTCTGCAAAGTGAATAATAAATATAGATTAATTGAAATAGAAGGAGAGTGGCAAGAAAGAGTTTATAAAATAATTAAAGAAAAAAAGTACTGCAAGAATTATGCAGAATATTATGGGGTAAGGAAAGAAATGGAACTTAGCTGTTATGCTGCACTTACAACGATGGCTATGGATAAGAAATCATTTTAATGACCCTCTCGGTCTTTGGAAAATTTTTTTTTTAATATTTATTTATTTATTTATTTATACAAGCACTGGATACAGTCAGAAGCGGGGGAGGATGAGAGAATTCACCAGAACCAGAGCGGGAGACAGAACAGGCAGACTGACAAAATACACTACTGAGGGGAGCAGTGGGCGTGGCAGGAGAGGTCTGTGCGCCATGTGGGACCCTCGCCGGTGGCCAGGGATCGAACCAGCGCTGCAGAGGCTGCGGACAGCTTAGCAGCCCAGCGCTCAACCGCTGTGCTACCAGGGGAGGCCCTGTCTTTGGTAATTTTTTTTTTCCATTTCCTTGTGTCATGTTATTTCTAGGGTGTAGAACTTTTAAAAGTTCTGTTTTCAAGCACAACAAGCCTAAAAAAGCAAATGTTTACCTCCAAGTGATAAGGATATCAAAGCACATATTGCTAAATTTTCTTAGTTTAATTCTTGTTTTTCTCATCAGAAATTACATTTTAGGTTTTTGTGTTCTAATAAAAGTTATGGTAAAGAGTAATAAAATTCAAATCAAATAATAATTTTGATAGTAATTAGTAATGTTGTACACTTATAGAGTCAAATTAATGAAAATATACACCTATAGAACTTAATGGAACTTGTAAAAAGTAAGTAATGATACTGTTAGGAAATGTGTAAATCATGTGACTATCTGGAACAGAAGATGTATGCTAATAAAAAATACTTTTTCACTCTTGATATGGAAAATCAGTTACCTGCTGATTCTGGAAAATATGCAATGATTCATCAAGGAATTTAATCATCTATTAAAAGTTATAAACTTTTGTAAGTGTGAAGAGTGTCTAAAATGATCTTAAGATATAAAGGTTGTACCTGAAGAATCACATATAATATTAGTTGTCTATTTTACTATATTGATGATATATGGGATAGTACATGTTTAACAGAGGATGCTAATCTAGACTTGATGCCATTTTGCTACCAAACAGATATGAAAAAGCTTAAAGACTTTAGATTGCCATAAAGTTTTGAAAGCAGTTTACAGTATATTCAGAATGATCCCAAACTGATTTTTATTCCTGAATAGAGGTTAAACTGATTAGGTAAGACTGTTAAAACTGGAGAAACATTGCCTGTGATAAATGTAAGATATTTAAAGAAGAATATAACGGTGATCCATAATAATAAGCTACATATAAACAAATTTAGATTCACTAAGAAATTATCCAAATACTACAAAACAAATAGCATTTAAAAAGGAAAAAAAAGAAGCATATTTTGTTCAAATAAAATTGAATAGACTTTTAAAGGGAATAAAGGGTTCAGAATTACAGAGAAAGTATCTAGCTAAATAAATAGATATTTATAGTGATGTTAAACCACTGGCCTATTTCAATTCAATAAAATTAAGTCAATTCAAATTTCTTAATAGAAAAATAAAAGAATAAACTTTGAGTATATGATATGATTTAAAATGTATTAATACCTCTGTTAATTATTTTTTCAAAAATGGTCTATTTGCAATATCTAATAAAATATAATTTTAGCAGCATATTTCAGTGTGTCATAAAGAAAAAGGTTATCGTTCTTAATCATACAGCAGTGTGAGATTTCTTCAGAATGTAAAATTCAGATTTTTTAAAAGAGAACAATTTCTTATTTCAGAGAACAGCAGTTATAGAAAATCTTTAATGCATCTTACAATCATAACCACCCAAATATACATGTTTACTTTTATAAATGGAGCCATAATAGAACACTGTCAGTGACACTAATAAATTTATCTCAAAGTTTACAATGAAAAGATGGTAATAAGAACTATATATTTCACTGACATAATCTATTGAGTAATTCCAATGATTCCACAGTCACTAGAATGAACCCAAGGGGGGTTAAGAGAATGTTAACAAGATAGATTATTCCATAAAATCTATCAGAAAAATGTATCCACCCTTTCTGAGTAGGTAGATGATAAAAACTGGTCATTTTATGTTTTGTTTTGTTTTTTTTTTTTAAGATTTGTTTATTTATTTATGCAAGCACTGGGTACAGTCAGAAGCACGGGAGGGTGAGAGAATTCACCAGAGCCAGAGCAGGGAACAGAACAGGCAGACTGACAAAATATACTGCTGATGGGAGCAGTGGGCGCAGCAGGAGAGGTCTGTCGCGCCATGTGGGACCCTTGCCAGCACCCTCGGATCAAACCAGCACTGCAGAGGCTGCGGGCAGCTTCGCAACCCAACGCTCAACCACTGCACCACCAGGGGAGGCCCATTTTATGTTTTACATCATGTCTTAATTCCAGTAAGGTAGAGTTTGCTTTCACATCTAATAAGGCACATTTTTCAAACTGTGGTAAAAGCACATAGTGTAAAATTTACCATCTTAACCATATTTAAGCATAAAGTTCAGTTGCATTAAGTATATTCATGTTATTCAGCAATATATCTCCAGTGTGTTCACCTGTTGCAAAGCTGAAAATCTCTGTCCATTAAACAGCTCCCCAATTCCCCCTTCCCCAATCATTTTTAAAAATCATTCTATTTTTTCCCTATGAATTTGATCTTTTTATTTTATTTTTTTTTTTTTTTTTTTTTTTTTTTATAGAGGCATGTTATTTATTTATTTATTTGTTTGTTTGTTTTGTTCACACATGCGCTGGGTACAGTCAGAAGCGCGGGAGGGTGAGAGAATTCACCAGAGCCAGAGCGGGGAGCAGAGCAGGCAGAGTGACGAAGTACACTGCTGAGGGGAACAGCGGGCGGCAGGAGAGGTCTGCACGCCATGTGGGACCCTCCTCAGGTGGCTGGGGAGCAGCCGGGGATCGAACTGGCGCCGCAGAGGTCGCGGGCAGCTTCGCAACCCAGCGCTCAACCGCTGCGCCACCGGGGAAGCCCGATCTTTTTATTTTTTTTTTTTTGCATAGCAGAATTGGGGTGTAGGCCAGAGGTGTGGGAGATGAAAGGATTCACCAGAGACAGAGTGGGGGAAACAGAACAGGCAGATCTATTGAAATACACTGCTAAAGGAAGCAGGGGGCAAAACAGGAGAGGTCGGCTGCACCTTGTATGGGTTATCTCCCTGGCCTGGGATTGAACTCAGGCTGTAGCAGTGATAGTACTGAGATAACCCATAGGCCTGCAGGGAGGCCCTGAATTTGACTATTTTAGAAGTCTTATATATGTGGATGCATACAGGCTCTGTCTTTTTTACAATTAGCTTATTTCACTTATATATTACTTTTAAAATTCATAATGCTGAAACATGTAACAGAATTTCTTTCCATTTTAAGTTTGAATAAGATCCCATTGTATGTATATACATTTTCTTTATGGATATTGGGCTGTTTCTATATCTTGACTAATGAATGATATGTCTATGAACATGGCTGTAACAAATATCTTTTCGTTACCCTATTTTCAATTCCTTTGTATGTATACCCAGAAGGGGATTGCTGGATCATATGCAAATTCTATTTGTAATTTTTGGGGGCACTGCTATAGTATTTTTCCATAATAGATGCATCATTGACCCTATCAGTAGACTACAAGAGTTCTAATTTCTCTGCACCTTTGCAAGGCACGTGTTTTTATACCAAATATCATGTAATAACTGTATCAGTGAGAAATCTCAGGATTCATACCATTTATTGAAACTCGGATTGAGCACACATTATGTGTTGAGTTAAATGTCTGTATCTTTCCATATATCTGATTGAGCAATTTTTTTCCCCAAAATTTTTGAAACCTTGAGTTAGAGTGTGATCCTATGGAGATACAGGTGAGGACATTTTGAAAGTTGTAAATGTAACTGGTGAGGTGTTGAGGAAAGCTGGTATGACCAGAGGAGCACAGAATGGGAAGTTGCATGTGGATTCAGCACAAGAAAGCTGGGAAAATAACAGTCAACAAAAAAAGTTGTCTAGACTTGAAATGGGAAGTGAATAAAATAAAGAAACATATTTACTTACTTGGAAATGTGATGGGCACAACCATAAGCTTTCGAGACAAAAAGGACCTGGATTTTACAGCTTGATCATTGTCACCCCTTGTGTGACATTTAATAAGAAAATTGAGGGTCTCCCCTGGCGGCACAGTGGTTGAGCACTGGGCTGCTAAGCTGCCCGCAGCCTCTGCAGCGCCGGTTCGATCCCCGGCCACCAGCAAGGGTCCCACATGGCGTGCAGAGCTCTCCTGCCGTGCCCGCTGCTCCCCTCAGCAGAGTATTTCGTCAGTCTGCCTGTTCTGTTCCCTGCTCTGGCTCTGGTGAATTCTCTCACCCTCTCGTGCTTCTGACTGTACCCAGAGGTTGCATAAATAAATAAATAAATCTAAAAAAAAGAAGAAGAAAATTAAGCCACCTGACTCACAGTTCACCAATGTGGGTACAAGGATACAAATATCAAATTTGTAGAATTGTTTTGAGAAATGAATGAAAAATCAATGTGAACATGCCCAGCAAACCTGATGTACAGTAGATGCTCTGTGACTTTTACATCTTATTATTTATATTCTAGTTTATACCTACTTTTTGTAACACTGTCAACATCAAAGAAATCCTACTCTGCACCTTTTGGCATGAAAATCTCAATTTAAAATATCTCTTCACTACAGCGTAATATAATATATTAGATGATCTTTTCTTTTTGTACATGGTCTCCATATTAATATATAAGCTTATAATGAAAGATAAAACACCAAACAGTATACCAACATCTCAGAATACAACAAAAATTTATTTTTGGCAAAGTTTAATTAATTTGTCTATATTAAAATTTTTAAACATATTTTCTATAAAATGTATAATAAATGTACCAAATCTATAAAGCATTAAATGGCTAAAACAAGATAAAGACAGGAGTCAAAATTTGTGGTCAAAATTTTTATAATGTATTAATTACCCTTTCCTAAATTTTGAACAGTATTCTTTTCTCTGGAAAAAAATTAGAATATCCATCTTCCATCAAATGTATGGTGCCTTCCGAGATTTTACTAATGACTTTATTATTTTTTAGCCCAATTGTCCACAGCTTATAACACTTAAAAATATTGTCAGGCTGAACAACTGTTTTGATTTATTAGAATGAAATTTGATAAATTAACTGATAGTGTTTCCCTTTGGCCAAAAGCACACATGTGGTCAGAGTTGCAGCCCTCGGGTTAAATAGATGGAATATTATTGAATATGTCATGGTACTTAACTTACTGTGTTGTATTTTTAAATTTTCTTCAATCTTTACTTTTTCTTTGTTCCATGTTTCTTTGTTTTATTATTAATGGTTGTTACATAGCCTTTCTAAAGAGTGAAGTAGAAATAGAAATTAACACTGTTGAAACTACAGAGACATTGGGTTTTTATACTAAAATTTAAAATGAAAACACCAAATTTTCGGCCCCTACTGATTATGGGCAACCTCAGTACTCTGAGTCCGAATGATTTTTTTTTTTCCTTCGGTACTTGTATATTTACGACTATAATCATTGGTTCTTTTTCTGTTTAATCAATGCTGTACTATATGTTCAAACAAGAGCTTCATGTGTGATATGAAACTTTCAGTACGTTGTAACATGAAGATAACATCTGTGTAAAACATATATAAATAACAATAAAAAAACAAAAACTCCTTAAAATAATGAAATGATGCTGTATACCTTGACCAACCCCTATTGCTACTATTCTTCAGTCTATGAATCTTTTACAAAATTCATCCTTTTATTATTATCTTAATAAAGATAGAGAACAGTGGAAATAAATAAATATCTTGGAAAAGTAGTAATATAGGGCCTCCCTGTTGGTGCAGGGGTTAAAGACAGTGCTATCAAGCTATTACCAGCCACTGCAGCAGGAGTTTGATCCAGGGAGCAACCCCATATGGTGCAGCAGACCTCTCCTGCCTTGCCCGCTGCTCCCCTCAGCAGTGTATTTCAGTCAGTCTGCCTGTTCTGCTCCCCACTCTCTCTGGTGACTCCTTCCATCCCCCATTCGGCACCTCTGGCTTACACCCAGTTCTTGTATACATAAATAAATAAATATTTTTTAAAGTAGTAATATATTTAATGAATAAAAGTATATAAGTTTTCTCCATGCATTTTATAGCCCACTATATTGTTCCTTTTATCTCTAACATTTCATTTTAATAAGTATCCACACATTCTTTAAAGTTCTTGTATGAAAATAAACACCCACAATCAGCAAATAAATAAAAGTTATTCTAAATAAAAGTTATTCTAAAAATACCCATAAAAAAGGATAGTAACTCAGGTTGTTTTTTTAAATCATGCAGACAACTTAGTGTATATATTTAGAAATCCAGTAATTATCATCAGTTCTATTCATTACATTTCAAAAGTAGATGAAATAATAAGTCAAATTGCCATTTATTTTTCATATTCATAGTGAGGAAAATAAGTTATCAACTTGATGGATGTTAGCCATTGTTGTAGGCCTGTCTGCACCTGTAAACATGTTGAAAGTTTCCTCACCAACATTTCTTTTCATTAAAGCTAAAAATTGAATGAAGAAATGTTTACATTTCAAGAATCATATTCTGGGGTAGAATCTCCTTTGCCATATTGGACAGATCACAACATTTTAAAATTGGAGACTGGTTATTGTTAAAGAATTCAGAAGGATTAGTCATAATCAAAGAAAGATGAACAGATTGTTTTCTTTTGTAAACTTTTTTGATTAATAAGTTTCATCAAAATATAGATCAAGTATAATGCCAGTGTTTGTCATACATGTGTAAATATCGATGAAATTATAACATTTGGCAAAAAATTCAATAAGAAAAACCAATAAGTAAACTATTTTGACTGGTATATTAATGGATAGGCATTCTGGCTTTATACAGGAAACTGTCAAATATTTCCCTTTGAAGCCACCTCATTTATCACATGGTTGAGGCTGCTGAGGTTACCAAGCTTTTGTGAGTGGGAAAGTTGCACAAAATGTTTTCTTTGATGGTAGTCCTACTGTGATAAGAACTGGAATTTTGAAGGAAATTTGAGATATGCCTGAGGCTTGCTAGCTGCCTAAAAAAAGAGCAGAGGGAAGTCAATCTCTCTCAAGAAAACCAATGGCTACATGGTTTAGGTGAAGGATTTTGGTCCATGAAATTAGCGCAGGTGATTTCACCAGTAGAAAAAATGCCCACTCCCAAGGTGAAGTTTCACATATCCCACCCAAAGCTCATTTTAAGTTTGAGATTAAGAGACATAGATGCTAATTTCTCAACAAAAGCAGGCTACAGACTGGCAATTTTGATTTCTACATACCTGTTGTGGGTTTACAAATCTACCAACTAGAACCTCTCTCTTGCTAGCTTCTCTGTTCCTAAACTACATTTTTGTAGGTATGAGAAATAGAAAGATTACTGGCATACTTTAAGAGGCAGTTGTTCTATGATGATGAAGAAGTGTTTATGTGTGTTTGACTGGATACATTCTTCACTTTGTTACCATATGTGCAACATGGTCAGATGGTTAATGAGTTTTCAGGGCTGAAATGCATCTGGTCCAACTTTAAACTTATGGTTTATAATACTTCACTGGAAAGCATGTAATTAATCTTTCAGTGGATAATCTACCATAACTCCTAAACTAATTAAGACTAGATATTCCTCTTTAAAGGATTAAAAATCAAGTTTTATGTAGGTTAAGGGAGGGGGGAATCTCCGTATCGGTACAAAAGTAATAGCATCTCAGGTAACACTGACCCCTCTATCCCTTCTTCTTCACCAAATCCTTTTGATAGTAATGTGCCTCTTCATTGAATGTATGCAATCTAATAGTCTTTCCCTTAAGGAAAAGGACAGTCTCTTAATTCATCTTTGAAACCTGAGCATCTGGCATACAGCAAAAGCATAAAAGGTGTTCATTGATCAAAACATTATGGAGTTAATTCAGAAAGACACCACTTGCAGCCTATGAATTTATAAATGTGGGCAAAGCTATGTACTATTATATCTATGTATCTATGCATATATATTTGGAAATATGTATACAAATACATTTACCCAAATTGTATAAATGAATAAACTGAGGCACAGAAATTCTCAAAAATATATAAAGTTAGATGATAGTTTTGTTTCAGGAGTGATTCAAAGGAAGAGACCCTGAAACTGAAACTTTAGTTCTTAACACTATGATTTGAATCACTAAATGATTCCAGATTTGGATGTAACCTGATTTTTAAAATAATTTTAATTTTCCCAATCACATTGGCTTTTCTAATTTCTTAAATTATAAATGATAGATTTATAATACAAGTTTAATTTTAATTTACTTTCTAAGATCCTTATAAGTGGTGTTACAGAAATACATAACATATACTTTTTTTTTCAATAGGAATACAAGATTTATTTGTAAAGCACTATATTTTATAATGCCAGCAGTTTTATAAATACCACTGTAAGTTTGGTAGATTTTTCATACCTTTCACCACATTGGACATTTCAAATCTCTTTTCCCCCAACATGTTGCCAGTGTTGAAAATAATAGTATAATTTTAATGTATGTATTGATTATAAATTGCAAAAATCTCCACATTAATTTACCACTTGCATTTTTTATTTAATTTCATATTTGTGCTGTTTGAGAATGTCTGTCCATATTTTAGTGTATTTCACATTTATTTGTATCACTTAGTTAATTATTAATGACCCCAGATATTTATATGCTGGATATAAATTTTCCTAGTTTTTTATTTTATTTCTAAGGTGCAGTTTTTTAAGTCATGCTTAATTTTCAAATCTACTTACTTTTTTTAAAGAATTGTTTTCTTCATGTTCAAGATATTCTGACTTTAGAAATTAGATAAAAAGTCCTTATTTTTTCCATTTGAATTACTTTTCTATTAATTAATTTCTTTAATCTAGCAGGAATACATTTTGGTTTGTTGGATGAGATGATCCTTCTTTACTAAAATAGAGTACTTGAAATTATTGAACCTCTTCTGTTTACTAGAATGTGCCTACCACAATACTTTGCTTGGTAACCACAGCATTAAATATTCTTAATAAACATTTGTTGTATTGGATTTGGCACATTTAAATCATGCAATAAAAATATATTTATGAATCAATTTGTCAATATTTATAGGTACATTAATTAATCCAATAAAAACTCGTTAAGCAAAATTTTTATCAGTCCAGTGTGAATTGTCTAAGAAATTAATATGTAAGGATAGAACTGTTGTTTTGAGAACTTCACAGTTACTACAGACCCAAACTAGTATACAATTCATATTTTAATAATTGAATTAATAATTATAGCTTAGTCTATGGAATATATACTGAAGAAAATATATTTTATGTTTTTTTTAAATAATAAATTTTATTTTTATATTCCCCATACAATTGCAGCCCCCCCATTCTGACCCCAATCCCTCCCCTCCCACCCCCGCCCCCCAAAAAGTGTCTCTGGTTCATAGTTTTTTGTTGATTTTGATTTTCACTTTCTTATAGTTATTCATTTTCCTGGTCCCTTATTTAAGTTTTCTAGATTCCTGCTATGAGTGAGACCATCCGGTATTTTTCTTTTTCTTTTTGGCTTATTTCGCTGAGCATGATCCCTTCCAGCGCCAACCATGTTGCTGCAAATTGCATGTGTTTATCTTTTTTGAATGCTGAGTAATATTCCATGGTATATATGTACCACATCTTCTTGATCCAGTCATCTATTTTTGGGCATTTGGGCTGTTTCCAAAGCTTAGCTATTGTAAACAGTGCTGCAATAAACATAGGGGTGCAGGTGTTCTTTGGAATTGATGTTTCTGTGTCCTTTGGGTAAATACCTAGGAGTGGAATTGCTGGATCATATGGAAGCTCTATGTTTAGTAGGCCCAGAAATCTCCACACAGCTCTCCATAGTGGTTGGACCAGTTTGCACTCCCACCAACAGTGCAGGAGAGTTCCTTTTTCTCCACACCCTCGCCAACATTTGTTGTTGCTAGTTTTTTTAATATGTGCCATTCTCACTGGTGTAAGATGGTATCTCATGGTAGTTTTGATTTGCATTTCCCTGATGACAAATGATGTTGAACATTTTTTCATATGCCTGTTGGCCATTCGCATTTCCTCTTCAGAGAAGTTTCTTTTTAGCTCTTCTGCCCATTTTTTGACTGGATTATAGAAAAATATATTTTAAACAGTTTAAATTGTTATAGATTAGATTCAACTTAGAAAAATAAATCATCATCTAGATCATCGCTCAGTATCCAAACTATCTCTCAGCTGTTTGAGATTAGATATTTGTGGACCTTTCTATTATTTTATTAAATAATCAAATATGGAAAATCAAATACATAATTAACTTATTTACATTATCAGTGTTTTTGATCAAAATTAATAATAAAGCACTACGAGCAGAAAAGATAAATAAGTGACAAGGACATCATGTAATTATTCAAAAAGTAATATATGATCACTTTGAACTATTTTTATATAAAGAGACTGTTTAAAGCAATATCAAAGGCTTATGGTAAAAAAAAAGACCAATATCACAGAGTTCTTTGTGTCTATTAAA